>NW_015552880.1:0-916 GCF_001515605.1 Sinocyclocheilus anshuiensis | reverse complement strand
ATTCTCTGCCAGCAGGAGGCACTGTTGGAGTGGTAGAGATCAAGGATTCCCCGGTAACGCTGTACACAAAGCAGCACTTCGCTCATTTTCATAATTGTAACATACATAATTATTCAGGTGCATGTGTAATAACTTGCAAAAAACTTGAGGCTACAGCAGCACTTTTTCTTCGTCGGATGGACTCAACCAAGCGTTCTAACCACGACCTCGCCCCTCCCCACCCCCCAACCATTCGAATTTCCTTAGGCGGGAATTATTTTAATGATGGGCAGTTTTGTGATATCACAAAACCCGGAAAACAAACGCTGTAGTCCAAACGAGCCGTTAGTTGTAGTTCTTGAAAAGGGCTTTTTTAAAAACGAAATATCTCCCTTTGGAGTGGACTTTGAGATTTGTAAGTTTGAAGATCCTTTTTATTGCCCAAACATACACACTACACACTGACTACAATTAAAAAAGTGAAAAAGCATAATAGGACCCCTTTAAAATGTACTTTATTCCTGTGATGCAAAGCTGAATCGTCAGCATCATTACTCCAGTCTGCAGTGTCACATGATCCTTCAGAAATCATTCTAATATACTGATTTGCTGCTCTAGACACATTTTTTACTATTATCAGTTTTGAAGTTGTGCTTGTTTTTTTTTTAAGTTGTGAATTTTTTTTTTTTTTTATGCATTTATTTGAAAATGAAATCATTTGTAGTAATATAAATGCCTTTATTCTCATTTTTGATCATTTTAATGCATCCTTGCTGAATAAAGGTATTCATTTATTTTACAAAAATCTGACTGACCCCAAACTTTTGAATGGTAGTGTAGGTATTTTGTTATATTCAAATTAAAATAGCAAATTATAATGATATACATATTTGATAAATTCAGTATATATAAATTAGTGCTGTCAAATGATTAATCG
>NW_015552879.1:92515-102690 GCF_001515605.1 Sinocyclocheilus anshuiensis | reverse complement strand
TAAATTCTGCTGAGGTAAAATTCAGTGCAGTCATGTATCGTGATACGTATCGTATCGCGGCATCTGTATCGTGACTTTGCTGGTGATACACAGCCCTAGACTGGGGAGAGAGGTGTTATAATAACGTAAAATATGTGAAAAATAATGTGTTTTTCGAACAACCTAGTATGTGAGCCTGTTTTAGTACACCACCAAAACAAAATCAAGACTTTGTAAAAGAGCATAACAGGACCCCTTTAATATTAAATATCAATATATTATTTTTATTCTTAAATCAATTATTTTTATTATTTATTATTTTTAATTTAATTATTATAAATTATCCAAATAATGTATAGTCCTACAGTACAAAGCTATTATTATCAGAGCATGTGAACACTGAACAGAGCATAGCGCCATGAGAGGGTAGCGTCATATTACCATGTTGCTCCAAAGAGCTGTACTACACCATGTTTAAGCACAGTAGCGCTATTGCAAACAGGAACAAGTATACTACATTGAAATCTTCTGTAGGCGCGTTATTTGAGTGGACTTTGCTTTTTTGCTTTGCATCCCTAAAAAACACTAAACAAAACAAATAAATAAAGTAGGCCAATATATTCAAGCTGATAAAGTAGAGTCAACTCATTAGGATGGGACATCACATTATTTTTAGCCAAATTGCCAGGATGGGACACCAGATTATTTCTAGTTGGCCTTCCAATTATTAAACAAAACACACACACACTAAGATGATTTCCACAGTATGTAAAAAGAGCAACTTGGACATTCTGCAAAACATATGCAAACGATGACAGAAAAGTAATTTTTGAGTGAACTAGCCTTTTCCTTTAATTTAAAACATTTTCATGTGCGCTTATCGCCAGGCAGCACCAGCATTTAACATGTAAACAGTCCAGCCAAGGTTACCCACACAGGTAGGGGTGGAACGGCTCGCAGAAAAAAATCGAACCTTACAGTTCGGCACACACTAGGACCGCGGTTCAACTTAAATCTGACAACGCATCTGAAATATGGTTTGCTATAAATAACACGTAAAACAAACAGGGTTTGGCTATTGTATGTTTCTGTTGATGGATACGCATTCTGGCTTCCCAATACATTACAACAACAGCGATGTAAAAAAAAAAGCAGTGAGAAGATTTGAGCGTGCGCTCATCCGAAGCGAAAAAATTATGTCAAAATGCCCATCTTGGTAAGTATCCTATAGCAGACATAGTGAACGTACTTACAGTATGCAATGCTGTTTTACATTTCATTACTTTATTCAATTTCTGTACCTAAAAACTAATGTTAGACCTACCTAAAAAAACTGAAAATTACTGTTTATTTTATTTGTATCGTTACTCTATTGTATTTATTTGTGCTGTTGCTTGTAGTTAGATAGATTATTCTTATTTTCTTTATTTTTATAATAACAGTATAGTTTTTTCCTAAACATAGCACCGAACTGTACCGAAACCGTGACTCTAAAACTGTGATACAAACCGAACCGTGAGTAAGTTGAACCGTTCCACCCCTACACACAGGCAACCTAATATAAATGCTCTTCAAGTTTTGGGAAGCAGTCTCCCACAACGATGAGAAAAAAAAATGCCTCACTCTCACTCAAGGGAGGTACAAAATAGTCTACTCCAGTCACCATGAACTGAACATGTGGTGCATATTTCTGCAAGAACGTTAGAACAGAGCTGTTTAGAAGATAAACTCACGAAATGCAGAAGAGGATCAACAAGAAATGTGGTTCATATTGCCAGCCTGCCCAATCCTGGAGGCCTGTGCAAGCCAGGTGTGTGGGTCACATTGTACAAGAACAAAGAACATTAGTCATTAACAATTATGGGGTCAGCACTAAGGGGACAGAAAAAAAAGGTTATGATGGGAGCCAGTGGAGGATGAGGAGAAGCCAGCTTTAATGCAGATGAAAAGCAGGGGACGTGAATTCCCCACAACAAAATGTCATAAGCTCTCAGACGCAAGTCTGTACTAATGTGATTAGCTGCTCATGTCTGTGATTACATAAAAACGCTGTATGGATATTAACAAGACGTAGTGCCCCCACAACCCTCATCTCAGATGCTGTACAGAGGCTCTTGCATGGAGAAAATTCTTGACAATGCAGCAGCTGCTTGAAAATGTGCAGTGTGCATGTCTCTCACTCTCATTTCTCACTGCATGGTAAAGATTTGTTATGACAAACAGGAAAAATTGTGATAAGTGGAAGGACATACAGTAAGGTCCAAAAGTCTGAGACCACTAGTGAAAAATAAAAAATGCACTGATATTACAAGTTAAATTCTGTACTATTTTGTCTAAATAAATAAAATAAAAAAATTACACATTCAAAACTAAAATCAATCATTTTAAATGCAATAAAATAATTTAGGCATCACAAAATGAATATAATGAATATTACAATGTTGAGATCTGCTAAACATTACATGTAACATTATTATTAACTTAAAATACTAATAAATACATTTTAAATATTAACTTCAAGTGAGCTTAAAATTACTACAAAGGTCATCTAAATGTAGGACTGGGTATCGAGTTCGATACTTTTTAGGCACCGACCGAAATGCATCGATAACATCGAGTATCGAAAAACGTCTCGTCGTTCGGTACCAAATTTCATTACCCAAGGGGTTAATCTCATCAGCGTCAGTGAGCCAATAAGCCTGCTGCACTAGCCGGTGTGTTCGACTAGAAGAGGTGCGGCGCAGATCGATCAGTGTTTGACATCCGCGAGAGCGATTCGAAAGCGCACGGAGCAGTCTGCTCTCTTTAGCTCTCGTGGTACTGTAATACACTGATCGGTCTGCACAGTCAGTCCGCGTCAAGTCGAAAACACCTACTAGTATACACCAGTTACACTCAGAGATGTGGCGCACACGTGAGGCTGTAGTGTGAATGCGTCCCAGCCCCCTTAGATGTAAGGCTACATTTACACTGGTGCGTTTATGTTTTAAAATGAAAACGATCCTCGTCATACTGGCGTTTCCACTGCGTTTCAAGCCGGCTTTCCACTATCTCCGACAAACGACAAGCGACAGACCAGTCATTCATTTCCAATGGAGAGTAGCGCCATGTGCCTTGTGCTGCTTTATTTTTTTTACATGACCTTATTTGTATATTTGTATAGTTGTATGTTATATTTAATCTGTATCTATCTGTATTTTATGTTCTACTGTTAGTGTTATCGGTATGCACCAAAGGTCTGAGAGTAACGCAATTTCAATTCTCTGTATGTATGTGCTGTACATGTGGAAGAATTGACAATAAAGCAGACTTGACTTGACTTGACTTGATTTGATATTGAAGATTTTTGAACGATACCCAGCCCTATCTAAATGTAAAACAATTTTGTATAAATGTAAATGTAGAAACAAGTAAAATTAACATGCAAAATTAAATATCCAAATATATATATATAAAATAAATAAATAAATAAATCTAAATATCCTAAATAAAGAAAGAAATATTGCCAAGAACTGTTATGGCACCAATATTTTGTGCATCACTAATCTTGCAATGTTTCTTCATTTAAGAATGAACGAACGAACGAACGAACGAACAAACGAATGAATGAAAACGCCTCATAATTTATATATTTTGAGGTTTAAATTAGACTTTGAATCTTTTGGACCATACTACGTGACACTGAAATGCATTGGTGATCATGTGATGCAGGCTGGTCCTGCAGGCTTTAATCTTGTCTTGAAGATGAGGTCATTCTCACAGCAGCAATATTATAAGGTGTAAGTGGCGTGGGAGGATGACATACTCTCATGTATGATTCAAAATAGCTTTTATGGCTGCCCTTCAGTCAAGGACACTGGATGATCTTGTCATCAGATGACAGCACTGTATCCTAGCCACAGCTGAGAGTTTGGGGACCTGCCTCCGGCCCAGCGATCGACCGCCATAATTAAGCTATTAATCTCACATCATTAACCTCCGCTGACCAGTCCTTTAATTCATTGCTGTGATATTGCCGTATGCAAACCTCCTGCTCTCTCTGTTTCTCCTTTTTGCCGTCTCTCCTCTGGTGTCTGTCATTGAAGGATCACAGCTGGGGACTAACAAAATTACCTCGCAAGTGCCACTCGATTGAGGATATGGTTACTTTTAATTAAAAAGAATCAATTTCTATTCCTGTCAATTTCACTCAGTGACCATATGGACACTTGAAAACACAATCCAATTTGCCGCCTACCACCCAGTCAGCCCTGCCCAGCCCAACGGGAAAACAATAGCTCGCTTAATTGATTTATAGAGGTGGTTTTCTACATAGCGCTGCGAGATAAAATGTAAAGGGTCCTCATTTGCAAGCATTTCACAATACCTAAGTGCTCCTCTAACAGTAGGCAAAATATGTGTGGGTTGTCATTTAAACACAGACAGGATTTTATTTTGTACCGAATATAAAGAATTAGCTCAACTGGGAGCTATTTTAAGCTTTCTCTTTGACTTTCAGATGGGATTTCAAGGCACATTCAGTTTTTGCTCAAATAATTAAATTATCACAAACCTTCTTGCCATTAGGGAGCAGGGAGTGATAGGACAGAAAAAGGATCAATATATGGACAGATGGCTGCAAACTGTCTCTCACAACATATAGAGACAAATAGCATCAGAAAAATTCCACTGCAACTGGAAAATGAAAAAATAAAGTAGTTTGACAAGTTCAGCTAAATCAGATAAATGCAACAAGACCCTGAAGAAACCTTGTAGTAGCACATTTTGAGCAGCATCCTTTAGAAATGCTGTATGAAGGCCTGTATAGATCTAGTAAGACATTATACAACTCTAAAAGTAGGCATATAGTTCCCAACAGTGTGTGCAACTAAAAGTTGTGATGAACTACTAACTGAACTACACTTTTCAGTAGCGTGACCATAGGCTGTTTTATAGGGCTGGGTAAAAAATATTGATATCTCGATTTTAATCAATTCTCATTTTTTTACAGAACGATATCGATTCTTAAATCCCAAGAATCGATTATTCTAGCCTGTTTTCAGTTAATCGATGGAACATTGAAGGGCACTTCCCATCCAATATATCGCAATAAGCATTGTGCTTTGGTACTTTTAATATGAAACAAAGCCTCAGATCTCAAATTCTGTCCATTGTATTGCAGTATTTAAACAATAAATGCCGTTTTGGCGCTGTTTAATGTGGAGTGACAGATCGCTGTAGCGCGGCGCACCTCAGTTCAGTAAAAGCGGCAGCACGAGGCGCACGTGAACTGATCGTCTCCTCCACATTAATACTAGGGGTGTAACGATCCATCGATTAAATGTATAACGATACGATGTATCGATGCCGCATGTAAAATATCGATTTCTGTAGTATAAATAGTAGTGCTGTGTTCGATACATCGATATGACGATGTATCGTCACAGAGATACAGCTGGCCCTGTATCGATATTGTGGCACGTGTGCAGCAGTGGACCGCGCTTAATCTGAATACGAGAGCACCGTTTAATATGTCGAAAAAAAAAAAAAAGTCGAAAAGTGCGAGGTTTCTAAAAAATAATGAATAGAGCATAATACATAGGCTACAGCAAGGTTTAATCTGGCCGCAGAGGAACACAACCAGGGTTGCCTGATATAAAGAGACGTAATCCCCGAAACAGAGCTTCCCACTTGCGCAATACGGAAATATCTGTGTGCTACTTATCTTTGTCAAACTGGCAACCATGTGCACGCGCTCTCTCTCTCCACTGTGGATAAACGCGCTTGCTTTCTGAAAACACTGGTAAACTTGCAGTTTAGCGATCTCCACTTCAATATTCTATTCTCAAAAAAGTGTAATTCATCAAGTGTTTATTTACACGAGAGAGAGAGAGAGAGAGAGAGAGAGAGAGGCTGTGTATGAATGAATTACCACCGTTTTGCCGTGTTTCTCTATTAACAGTGAAGCTGTGGCTTTAATTCCTTTAGAAACGATGATGTTACCAGCTCCTTGTTGAGAAAGATAATGTAGCTCTTGAGCGATTAAGCTATTTTATTGATAAAATTGCGGGGCAGCGCTAAAAAGTTTGTGCGCGCCCAACGTGATCTGTGTGAGTGACTAAAATCATCTGTGCGTGAGATACAGTGAAGACAGCGCATTAGTTTAGAACTCTTCAAATTTTTATTTTTATTTTGAGTTTTTAAATATATTAGTATGAGTACATTACAATATAAATGTATTAGAACGAGTACATTATTATTTATGGGCTTAAAAACAAGATGCAAACAATCAGAATATTGTACCTGGTGGGGAGTGCACAATGTAAACATGAAACATATGCCATTACCTATATTGAACTGTGTTACAGTTATGGAGGCCCTTCATAATGCAGAGGTCAGCTGCCTGCTCTGCCAATAGCTAGAAATGGCATTACAGTATGCAGTGTTTAATAAACAGCTGTTTTAATAAATTCTGCTTTGGTGAAATTCAGTGCAGTCCTGTATCGTGATACGTATCGTACCGTGGCCTCTGTATCGTGATACGTATTGTATCGTGACTTTGCTGGTGATACACAGCCCTAATAAATAGGCACCTAATTTTGACATTGTCCACATTTTCACCCATGTCCGTTTATACATTACCGCAAACGCGTGCATTCTCGTTCAAATCACATGTCGGGACGATAAGACTGCCTGAAGGGCGAGCGTAAAAGACGCTCGGGATAGTTGACGGAATTGTCGAGCGCTTGTGAGAAGTTTTCGGCGCGCAGTGACACACATCCAAAGCGCACACATACAGACAGCTGCATCGTCAGCGCACTAATACTTGAGCTCTCTTCTGCTTTTTTGTGCATGGATGAACAAATACAGACCAAATTACATCAACATGTGCGGCGCGCCTTGGCAAATATCCTAGTAAACACAGTCGGTTAGGCCTATGTCTTAACGTAAACAGCTGAGAAAGAAAACGCAAGTGTATCAGTATATTGGATCCGTGCTTTCGTTCTTAAAGTGAAAGCAGACTAACAGAAAACTTGTCAAAGAAAAAAACAATCTCTCACTGATTTTGAGTGAGCAACTTTTATAAGGATTAATCGATATTTAATTTATACAGTGAAGACTATGCAGTGTTATTTTACATTTGATTATTAAATTTCTGTACCTGAACATTTATTTTAGATCTACCTGAAAAACCTGAAAAGCACTTTATTTAATTTGTGTCTTTTGTTATATTGTATTTATTTTCTGCTATTGCTTGTAATTTGGTTATCTGTAGAAAAGGTGTTTAGGACTGAGCCCATAGTAGCAGCCAAAAAAAGTCTCAAATAAAGTTAACTTAATTTTTTTATTTTTTTTTTCTACATTAATGTATTTTTTCCTACAACTGGAGTTCCTCGTTTGTGTTGTTTCCTAATGAGGATTTACATAATTTTACACATTGCATATTTTAGCACAGAAGCCTGAAAGACTGTCTTGACAGTTGTCATATCTTAAAGGGGTGGTTGATTGTGATTTCACTTTTTTAACGTTAGTTATTGATATGAAAATTTAAGATACATGTTTATATGTTTAAGTTGCATTTGTGAGTTAATAAAAATGTAGATGGTTGTTTAAAATAGGTATATAATATAATAATATCGATCGATATTCTCCTGTATCGAATCGTATCGTAGAATTTTTTGAAGTATCGCCAAATATCGTATCGCTGGGTATGAGAATCGATATCGTATCGTGACGAACCATCCGATTTACACCCCTAATTAATACCAGTTTCAGCACAAAATGATTATGATTAAACATCCAAAGGTAAGTTAAAAGAAAAAGTACAACTTTACAATCCTTATCCTGTCTCATGTAATCTCTCAATTAGTGTTTCAGCCACGCAAAGACATCAATATAACGGCTTGTAAACAATGTAACGTCACGTTTACCTCAGAAAAACATATTCGGTGACCATAAACTCATTAGTAAGCTAGAAAATATATAATAGAAATAAATATATGCACCATATAACATATTCATTATAATTTTTACTGTTCTTCAGTATTTAATTTATGTTTGAATAAATCCATCAAGTTTTTGACAGCCACCATTTAAATGTTATAAATATTTCAAAAAATGAATTGAAGTAGAAGTATTATTATGTAGCTAATTGTAACTTTATTATTTTAAAAACTTCATTAAGTGTAATTTAAGCAGTTGTATATTAGCCTACAAATCAGTCAATTTTAACCTTCAATATTATAGTAATGTAGTACCAGCTGACTCTCATGTATATTTTACAGCATTAGTTGAGAGATTTTTTTTCCTTGAGAAAATTTGCCATGTACTGTACCTGATATGTATCCAAAATAATCGATATTGAATCGAATCGAATCGCAAGCTTGTGAATGAGAATCGAATCGAATCGTGAAATTTGTGTCAAAACCCAGCCCTACTGTTTTAAACAAAATAGCTTTTCAAGTAACAAGCTATAAGCTATTTTTCTTATACGGCAAGAAAAAAAAAAAACCACTTTTGTTACACTGTACTGCATGTACAGGTTTACATTTGAGAGATTCAAGGTAATGCTCAAACATGCTCACCTATTTTGTCTGAGCTCTCTCTCAAATGAAGCATTGGGAGCTCCAATTCATTTTAGTGTATGACTTCATTCAAGTGGTTCATTTTATGAACCGGTACAAAAATATGATTTTTTAGTGACATTATAGTCTCTACACAGATGCCTCTGTAGCTATTTATGTCTTGTTTTTTTGTACTGGTATAAAAGTAATGCTCATTTTCATCAAGTAATTTGTGCTCTTTTCAGGGCTTGCAAGATAAATGCTAGCTAGCTAGACAGAAAGACAAAAAATCTGCCACATTCAATTTCAGCTTATTTCTTGACAAAACTTAAGATCTACAGTTTATCATTTTAGACAGTTACTAATTAGTTCACTTCTTTCAGCTGAGAGAAAGACCACTTCTTAAAGACAAACATGACTGTGAGAAGACTGTTATGTAAACCCTAGACACCACGTCTGGAGGAAGCAGTTATGAAGAAGACCCCAATCGAGCAATCTGTGTGGCTTTAAATCACACAAATGAGACATAACCACCTAAACAAGGCTCGAGGAATAGCCCTCAGTCTCCTCGCTGGAGCTCCTGTGCAGTCAGAGTAATCTTGACTTCTTTGAGAATTCAGAATAAGAAAGTGCCTTAATTTTTCATCTGGCTGATTTAGGTAGGCTCTGTTACCATGGTGATCAACGTTCGCGATGCCCCACCCTGTAGTTCTGGCTCCACTGCCCTATAATTCAGAGTGCTGCAAAGCCAGTTCTTTCATGTTTAGCAACTCAACCCTCTCTGATTACAGACAACAACACAAAAAAGACAATTCGCGGTAGTCAATATTTAACCTCCCCTCTATTTTTAAAGTTTTATTTGTTTGAATATCTACAAAGTATTTATACCAAAGAAACGCCACCGTAAAGCAGTATCACTCTAGGATTTAGATGTCTGAAACCTTAAGCATAGTCAAATCTAGAGCAAAGCTCCTGGAGACTCATTCTCAAACCATTAATATCGCCTACAGCAGCTGGTCTACAGCAGCATGTGATGACACTAATGAGGGTGCTGTGTTAATGCGCTAGACATGAACATGCAGAACACTAAACAAAAGACACAAAACTCAAGACAGGAATAAGCAAAAAGGTATAAAGTTTGATGACAGTGTGACAACGACTGTCTTAATTCAGGTTAGGCTCAGATTAGGCATGAAGTCAACATGAAAATGTGTTTGTAACCTGTTTTACTTCCGTAATGTGATGTTTTTCATTGGGATGCACTGATATTATAATTCAAACCAATAATTACTTGCATGTTTTTAGTGATAAATGATAAACAGTCAATATTAAAATTCTACACTGATTTAGTCTAAATAAAATTAAAAAAAAACACTGAAATCAATCATTTTAAATGTTTGCTTAAAATGTTTACATGTTTAGTGAATTTAGGCATTAAAACACGGGATAATGTACATCCAGCCGGTTGTTATCTCAGAATAAACCCCGACAGGGTGATCAGGACCCCGACGCGAAGCGTGTACAGTATGAAAAACAGATTTGCATTTTCAGGTTACATTTAACAGTTTTATTCAATTATCAGATGATAGCAAAGGTAAATTGAATATAAAAACAGGACAAAAACCATGAACAATGGAATATCTAATGTCTGCC
>NW_015552879.1:87125-92220 GCF_001515605.1 Sinocyclocheilus anshuiensis | reverse complement strand
GTCAACAATGAACAATAATTGACATACTGTGCAACTGTATTCACTGACTATTCCATTTATATTTGATCTATTTTTTCTGTTTGTTTAAAAAAATTCAATAAAATCTAGCTTCACGTACTATGTAAGACTAACTGCCACTTGTCACAGCTCTTACTGTACATATAGCTGTTCTTTTGTTGGATTCATTACTTATATTATCCTTATTTGTAAGTCGCTTTGAAAAAAAGCATCCGCAAAATTATTAAATGTAAATGTAAATTTAAGTGAGAATTTCCCATCAAATGTTTCATTTGTCAAAGAAAGATTGATTTGATGACGTTTCAGATTCGAAACAGTTGAAATACTAAAGTTATTCTTTAAACGTTTTGAAATATAGTCAGAGTTACTTTACATCAGAGATCGTTTTGAAAAAGTCTTCATCGAGAAAGCTGAGGCAAGATTTTCAATCACAAAGGCTTCGCGGCTTTGAAAGTTGCAAAAGGAGTCAAGAGAAGAAGCTTCAAGGTTACTCTTATACTAGCACCGCCTCTGAGCGGCTGAAAGAAAAAGAAAGACAGCGAGAGAGCCGATGCGACAGAGAGGCCTAATGGAATTACAACAGCCTTGTGACAGCGGTGCAGATGGGTCACATGGCGAATTAAATGGCTCTCTGACCCATGCCAGAACTGAGCCTTGACCGCCGCTCGACCCGTGGCACCCACAACATTGCCGTGTCACTCACGGCGCATCTCAGCAATCCGCACACTCATTCACAAGGACAATAAAGCAGAGTGGCCCACGAGAACCGCTTTCTGATCAATGGCTACATCGAAATGTATCGCTCATCTAAACACCACGGAAAGTTCAGGTGAATGGTTTGTTTGAATTTCGAGTTCATATCGTGCTACGCGAGTGAAGCATTGGTGTGTTCAATCATGCCTGCAAACAATTCCACAATGCAATGCACTTCCAATTTCACAAGGTACAGGAATAAATACAGGAAAAATGACTAGTCAGCTGAGGAGTTGTACTTACTGTCTGCCTGAGAGGAAAACTGCACGCAGCTCAGCAGTAGCAGAAGAGGAAGCCCAACAGGCAGGAGGGGCACGGACGTGCAAATATTAGGCACCATGTTCCAGGTTGGCACTGCTCCCCCTCGGTCCCCGCTCTGCTCTCGCAGCTCTCACGCAATCATAGACTAAAACCTGAGGAACACAGAGACAAACACATGTTAGCATTTGATTCAAGGTAGGACAACCAGGAATGTGCAGTATTGGCTGTGGGTGTGATAAATTGAATGGTCTGTCTAGGGGCAACAGGGTTAATGAGGTAAGTAAATGCTCTTTTATCTAAGTATACTAAACCCATAATCTGCTGCCGGTTTGCTAAATATCAAAGGGACAGGAGAGAATTTGTAATTCCCAATAACCGACCGCCACTAAAGGTGCCCATTAAGTGGCTCTGTACAGATGGCTCCGGATCTCCTGAAGTGTGGCGGTAATACTGTATAGCCACACACACACACACAGCTCCCTAAGGATGAATGCTGGTTTAAATCAGCGCTCACAATATCTGAGAACTATGCAACTGCCAGAATATAGGGGAAGTTATGTTGAAACTGCAGCTTGTCGATTGAGCTAAGCTGCTCAAATTTAAAGTAATTAAACTTGTCACCCGCACTTTTTTTCTAGAGGTTTCTGACAAAAAGTCACAAAATACATTGAAGGACTGTGTTATGGGTAAAATCATAGACAGTAAAGGGTTTTGAATGTACTGTATTACTTTAAAAAGTGCTCGTTGTAATAAAGGTCAAATTACATGTTTAAAGTACATTTTAAATCATTTTTTAAATATTGTAATGGTTTAAAGAAGTACACTTAATTTGATATGTTCACTAATATACTAAAGCATCATAAGTATGATTATAATTTAAACTGTAGTTTGCTATTCAATGTTGCATTTAAAGTTAATCTATTTTAAATGTACTAAATATTTAAATACATCACATACAGGTTTCAACAGGCATGACATTAAAATATTTTTTGTTTACCATAAATTCTTGCCAGTACATTCAGCAGATCACTTTTTACCATATTTCAAAGACAATAGAAGGAATGATCAAATTACATATAAAGATATACTTAAAGGGTTAGTTCACCCAAAAATGAAAATTCTGTCATTAATTACTCACCCTCATGTCGTTCTAAACCCGTAAGATCGTTCATCTTCGGAACACAAATTAAGATATTTTTGATGAATTTTGAGAGCTCTCTGACCCTCCCATAGACAGCAATGTAATTACCACGATCAAGGTCCAGAAACGTAGCAAGGAGATCGGTAAAATAATCCATGTGACATCAGGGGTTCAACCGTAATTTTACGAAGCTAAGAGAATACTTTTTGTACGCAAAGAAAACAAAAATAACGACTTTATTCAACCATTCGTCTCCTTCGCGTCACCCTGGTGCCATTTTGGAGAATATCCACTGAATGTAAACAGCGTATGCTATTCTGTGTCAGCTGTATCACGCGGATCCGCATGGCGCAGCTGACACAGAATAGGTCTTACAGGTTTAGAACGACATGAGGGTGAGTAATTAATGACAGAATTTTTGGGTGAACTATAACCCTTTAAGTGGGTCAAAAAGCACTCTAAAGTTCAGCTAATTGGAGTTATTTCAAATTTAAACTATAATTCATTTTAATTTAATGGCAATTAGCATGCAATTAAGTGTCTGTCTGCCACTTTGACATCAATGCGTTCACTTGTCTCATCTTATCCGTTTAATAATTTCCACAGTGTGAGTGGCTGGTGATTTTAACAAGCAAGAATGTGAATAGGACAGAAACAAAGACACAAGTATCTCGCATGGTGAAAAACACCCAATTCACCTGAGGAGGAGACTAGCCAATTATTAACACACTGATTTCGGATGCTGCTGGATGCGTGCAGATACGCCTGGCTGCTGTGTTTGTGAGATGGTGCCAAAAGAAACAATGAACAAACAGATCCTAACAGGGAGGTGTTTAAACAATGTTTATTTTTTCATCCAAAAGGCTTTTTGTTAATCTTGCTTGACAAGATGGTTTGTGTTCTAAAATAACAAGAGGCGACATACATGTTGAGTCACAGCTCGGTTATACCAAAACACCTGGAGGGGCCTCAGCACCACGGCAATCGTTCTAGTAATAAGCTTTCACTACTTTTGGAGGATATAAAAAAAAAAAAAAAGAGCAGTTGATTAGGTCACCAATAGAGAAGGAAAAGGGAGACATGACCCACATTTGAAAAACACTAGTATGATTAGCCAACTGATCCACTTTTTTAATACATAACTCAAAGTCAGAAATCAATCATTTAAAACCTGCCTGCCAATCACAGAGTTCTTACACTAGGCCTGACTTGTTTGTTCGGGCCAGGGTTATGGAGAGAACGAGCAAAAAAACTGATAAAAGTACAATAGCAGAGCAAACATATACATCAGGTGAGATTTACCCAAGGAGCAGTAATATTGCACAACAAACCCAGATCAAACAGCCATCAATCTCATAACACTGTTGAAAAGTCACGGTTTCGTTTTAGAAAACTAGGCAACTAACGCACATTACTCAAATTTATTGTGCTTTTAGCATGAATCCAAAGGATTATTAAGGATTATGATCTGAATAAGGATCATCATTGAACAAATGGCACTTGCGGTTATTCGTGTGCATCTTATATCACGTGAGATCACATAAATACTGACGTTTATGTTCAAATGCTCATACTTACAGACAACTTTATTTATTGGGCAATAGCAAGAGACAAAAGGACAAAAATGTACACAACTGCAAGGATGCTTGAGACAATGTCAGTCATTTCACCCTAAAAGCAAAAGCAAAAATAAAAGAAAATAAGAAGAAAAGAAAAGAAAAAAAAAAAGAAAAGAAAATAAAAAATTTATTTTGCATAAAGTATATTTATTTATTTTGCATCATGTTTTAGGAAAATTATTATTATTATTTTCATTATGGAATTATTGTCATGAAAATTAAGCACATTTTCCTCTTCAAATTCTCATTAATGTAATGCAAAAATACTGAAAATCATGAAAATACATAAATACAAGGAAATACCTGTTCAGACAAAAAGATTTAATTCAAATCTGCATGTACACTTCCTAATTTAACATTTTTACAATTCAGTGTTTATTTTTATTCATTTATTCTTGTTATCAATTATTCACAATTTATTCCTGTAATGCAAAGCAGAATTTTCAGCTTCATTACTCCAGTCTTCAGTGTCACAAGATTAGGCATGGGCCGATTACCGGTTTCACGGTATACCGTGATTTGAAAAGTTTCAAAACCACGAACATTTTCTGTTATACCGTTCCTGCGGTATGCGCTGTTTTTCATGTCTCCTCAAAGACTGAAAGTGTAGGAATACCTCAGGTAGAGTGCAGTGTAGAGAGTGTAGAGTAATTTTAAAAAAAGTATTTTACTGACCTTTAACTGGTAGGTAATACAAGCTCAGACATTACCCTACAGATTAATCCATGACTAGCAATTATCAGGGCTCCAGACTGCGACCAAATTAGGGTTGGGTATTGCTTGGGTTTTTTTTCGATACTGGTGCCAAATCGATACTTTTAAAATGGTTTCGGTGCCTAAACGGTGCCTGAACCGATACTTATTAAACAATAAATAAATAAATAATCCGCCAAAAAATTATGGATTGGCCATTAGAATAGAAATAGAATAGACAAATGCAATTTATGCAATATTTCAAACCTTTAACCCACTTGGGAAAATCAACCTATGGCAACAGTTTAAAAGTAGCCCAATTCTGTGGAAAAAAAACGCGGACTTGGCAACCCTGCATCCAACAAGAGCTACCGCAGTCAGCTTTGACTGATCACAGGAATAAGGAGAGATGACTGACAAGACCAATAGACCATGCTGGAGTATTTGCTGCTCAACAGATTCTGAGGTCATTGACAAATATCTGATCTTGTAAGATGTGCTTGCTCCCTTTACACAGAGTGTGTGTGATCGCGAAAACGAAAGTGAAAGTAAACAGCGCAAACGCTCATTCAAAAATATTTAAATACACCGCATCCTGAGAGCGGCTCCT
>NW_015552879.1:86441-86784 GCF_001515605.1 Sinocyclocheilus anshuiensis | reverse complement strand
ACATGTCCGGGGAAAAGAGGACGTATGGTCACCCTAATTTATTGCTAATCGATGTATTCTTTTTAAAGTAGCATATGGAACATATTTTCTGCCTCATTCTGTGACAAGAAGCCTCATCAGATCACAAAAGGAAGCATTTGACTGGTGTTGTGGAGTAAAAAGGTTATAATTTTCTCCTTTGTACAACAGGTTTAGAAATGTAAATACAAGGGAGGAATGTGAAAACAACATGGACACTCTCCTTACTACAAAGATGTGTTGGATTTGTATTATTAGAGCTTTCCGACTTGAGTTCACGTGCATTTTCTCAGTCGGGAAATTATTTTTCACGTGCGGTGCCGGT
>NW_015552879.1:76760-86420 GCF_001515605.1 Sinocyclocheilus anshuiensis | reverse complement strand
AGGCATGGCACCGAAATCTGCGTTCGGATTCGGTTCTAGTACATACCGGTTACATAGGTACCCGGTGCCATATTGGTTTCGGTACCCAACCCTAGACCATTTTTTCTGCCTGTGCAACTAGATTTTGTGAGCACTGGTGCGACCACCGCATTGTTTAACTCATAAGCGCTGCAATTTCTGTTGCATATGAGAAACATCAAACGGCAAACGAAGCTGAAAGCATAACGAAACCGCGCTACTTGTTTGAACTGCGCAGCACTTCGAGTGTAGAGCGTGGTTTATACTTGCCGAAAAATGTAGCAAAAATTATGTGAATATTGAGGAAACGATGGATGATCTTATTCTTTTTCGTTAATAAACGTTTTGTAAGCTAGTTTGTCATTGTATCGTACTGTTTTATTGTTGTTGTGCTTTTAAATTAAGAATAACAATTAATCAATCTTTTGTTTTAGGCCCAAAAAGGTGTGTAGATGTATATAAGCAAAACAGACTATCTTTTCTTGTAAAACGTGAAGATCGTGAAGTGAAAGCACCTGAAGCCCGGCTTATAACATAGCAAAAGAGGAATTCCCGTTCACAAAATTAAAATCACAAATAATACTACTGATGAAAAAGAATGGTTAAATGTTAACCACTTTCGTTTTCATATAACTATAAACTATGATAAAAGTTCATCAGCATGCATTGATTAATCCCATGTTGTAGCAAAAAATAAATAAATAAATAAATAGTATAGATAAATAAAAATATTGCGACCAAATCATGTGCTTGTGCGACCAACTGAGAATGTTAATCGCAAAAGAGCGACCAGTGGGAAGAATGAGTCTGGAGCTCTGAATTATGCATTGTGACATGCCAATATGGCATCATAACTAAGCAAAGGCTCATTACTCCTGCCTCTGCAGACAGTCTCATCAGTGTGAACGTCTCAGGAATCTCGTCTTATGTCCACTGTGTTCCTAGCATCAAGGATAAATAAACACTTCTCTCCTTGTCACTTTTTAGGCACATCTCCTTCCAACCGCTCTGACACCAGTGATTGCTTTTCCCTTAATGGCCCATCCAGAGATAAAGACAACAGGAGATCTATGGTAGGGCCTTGTGTACAACCTTACTGATGTCTTTAGGGAAGATAAAGCTTCCAACAAGACCCGTGTTGAAGAAAATTGTCCGACACCATAAACAGCATGGGCCAGGGCTCCTGGTTTAGCCTGGTCTGTGATTTCGACTACAGTGCTGATGTTCAAGTTTAAACTTTTATACTTTGACAAGTTTATAAAACATACTGTATGACCCAAGAGCAAGTCCAAGATAACTTTGAGAGCAAGCAGGAGACGGTAAATCGGATTAAACCAAATAAAAGCGGAAGGTAAGCAAATTACTTGGTGCTACACTTCATGTGGGAGACGGTTTCTCTTGACATAGAGGTCTGCACTGCAAAACAACAACAACAACCATTTGATAAACCTTTTGATAAACGTTTCTTTTCATTGATAAAGTGGCAACATCTTGCAAATGTTAACTGGAAAAATAATGTAAAAAAAAAAAATATTCAAAACAAATGAGCATTTTATGAAGAAAATGCTTGTGCCAAAACACACCACCACAATGCCAGGATGGTTGCCAGGGTATTGCTAGGCGGTTGCTAAGGTGTTCTGGATAGTTGCTTACAGGCCAATGTGAAAGTAACATATTCCATCATCCAACAACATTCTGGGTCACTCATTTCACTGTTCAAAATTTTGAAAAATGATAAATTTTACTAGTTTAATTTTCACATGTTTAGACAAAACAGTACAGAATGCTACTATCAGTGGTTATCATATTGGCTACAATTTTCCTATCGTACATCCGTAATAGTGAATCTTTTATTTCCTCTTGACCAAGACCACTAGAATATTTACAGATCCACTGGTGTATCATGCTTGACTTTTAAACCCTTTCACTGCTTGTTTTTCATCTCCATGAAAAGTTCTTTATTTACATTAAAGTATTACATTAAGCCCTCAAGTATAGTGTGATGGAATGCAATATGACTCATATGAAAAATGTATAGGCCTGGAGTATTGACATGCCAACAGTACACGTGAGACATAGAAGAAGCCATCTTTAAAGTCTCTTTTGTGAGCAGATGACCAAATGTTCCCTCAGTCCTTTCTGTCATGATGTGAGCCTACAATCACATTTGACTCTTAGATAGATGGCATCAGATCTGGTGACAGCTCATAGACATAACCAGGAGATTTACTGTCATATTTTGAAGATTACCAAAAGGCTTCTCATTCCTTCCTGCAGCCACAAATCAATCGCAGAGTAATTCAACAGAAATAAGATGTACTACACACACAGCGAAACACACACCGAAGAAACGCTTGATGTGGAATTCGCTGTTGAGTTATTATTGATGTCACAGAATGAAGCAAAGGCGTAAATTTATTGCGCAAAGAGGTTTTGTGAACAAAAAAAATAGGACCCAAAATACATGACCTCACACAGTGGGGCTTGAATAGATGTGATAGTGGATAAATACTAAAGACTTGTAAGAAAAAGCAACCTGAAATTGGACTCTTGAAGTTGGAGTATGGGTTATTAGCTGAATTTATCTTAAGGTTCTGGCCAACGGTTCAACCTCCAATTACTTCTTTAAAAAAAAAAAAAAAGTATACCAAGAGATAAAAAGGAGACTACATCCTTGAAGTACAACAGGTTATTTTTGCTGAAGACTACAAAGAATCTCAGGAGTTGAATACAAAACAATCTCAAAGTCGAGAGGTACGTACTAGGGGTGCTCTGATTGATTGGGTACCGATCATTATTGGCCGATAATCGCTTTGGGATGTTTGATCGGCGGTCTCTAAAAAGACCGATCTCAAAAAAACGATCTCAAGCTGATGACGCTGCCGTCAGAGGTTTGGCATAACATGCAGCGGCACCGCCTCAGTCTCTGTCCGGCGCGGGTTAAATAACTATAATGCTGAAGGTGTGGTACAATTCATATTTCTTCATTAAATAACTTATAAAGTCATTTGAAAACTTTCTGTAAGACATAATTTCACAAACAGCGTGAGTGAATAACCGCGCGCGCTCTCTCTCTCTCAAAATGCGCAAATAGCATCTGCACTAAGCGAGCTGCACGCAGCACAGTTGACAAAGGAATTGTCACTTGTACAATCGAGGCAGTGTAGTGTCGTCACTAAAGTTTATAAATTGCATTTCTTTTTAGTGAATTTTTTCACAAAAAAAAATTCTTTTTTTTCTTGCCAGTGTTTAAACCATTCAGCGCACACATAATGCCAGGTTGCGGTCTGGCAGTGCGTTCCAGGAGCGGTGAGTCTGCAGCAGTGTGGAGATCGTTTCTGCTGCATGCGCTGAATTAATGTGACGGCGCATTGTTTGCGGTAAATATGAACATGGATTGACACGAAAATGAAGTAATTACTCAATAAATGCATATAATTAAAGTTTACTGTTTCACAGTCGACACATAGGTTATGGCTTTTTAGCTAGGTTTAAAGGAAAAGAGCACTTTTAGATAAACAAGGCAATAATAGATGGCACTCGTGGAGGTAGGAAAACAAAGTTCTTTATGAACTGCAGGGTTGCTTGTAATAAAGAATTAAATGCAAAAGAAAAGCCAGTAGAGCTGACTGTTTCTGTCAATTGTAAGTTTTATTTTTGAAAGTGTGTGATAATGTAAGAAAAGTAGTTTAAATGTTTTGCCACTTGCTTGAGCAACTTAAAGGGGTCATATGATGCGATTTCAATTTTTCCTTTCTCTTTGGAGTGTTACAAGCTCTTGGTGCATAAAGAAGACCTGTAAAGTTGCAAAGACTAAAGTCTCAAATTCAAAGAGATATTCTTTATAAAAGTTAAGAGTCAACCACGCCTGCCTAAAACAGCTCAGAGTAGACTACAATGCCGGCTGTTCTGACTCACAGACTGTAATACGTTTTTTATATTTAAAGAATTTGCCACTGACGATTCAAACGCGAGTTTTTTGGGCAGTGTAGAGTAGCACTTTGAGTAGAGTAGACTGCAAATGCAGACATGGTTTTATGTTTATGCAGCGCGATGCAACGCAATGCGTAAAAAGACAGTATAAGTAATTATAATCCGTAATTATGTCCCCACTGGATGCAACAAATGCCTCGTTTATAATGGGTTTTAATGTTTTTGTCTCGTCCCTCCGGCCGGACAGGGCATCACAATATGGTAAGGGGCGTAACATTTCCGTCACACGCTTGAGTTATTCGGCCAATCACAACGCACTGGATAGCTGGCCAATTAGAGCACACCTCGCTTTTCAGACCGATGAGCTTTGTAAAAATCGACGTGTTTCAGAAAGGCGGGGCATAGAGGAGAAACAACAATGTACAGTATGTGGAAAATAATTTGTTTTTTTAACCTTAAACCGCATAAACACATTTCATTACACCAAATACACAAAATAATGTTCTTTTTAGCAGCATCATATGACCCCTTTAAAATATAGCCTAAATCTAGAAGTAAATGCAAAAGTAAAAAGCATTGAATAATGTGTTTCCTATATTTATTGCGTTTAAACGCGTCTATGAAAGATTGTATTACTGTACTGTTTAAAAAAAGAATCACAAGGCTGAAAAAGCATTTTCCGTAACAATGTTTGGATTTGAAATCAAAATAAGGGATAAATGTGTTTGTGGTAAACAGTCACAGATCAGTTGCAGACTCCTGTGTGAAAGCTGCTTCTGCACCGCTTACGTACCACACATGGCCTGCATACGCACTGCAAACGGAGTATGTGTGAACCCGGCGTAGACCGCCTTACATACAGCTCACGAAATCAGGCTTCTGCTGTGTGTAAGCTATTGTGCAACAATTGCACGATTGTCAAAACAAAAATGCAGTGCATAATCAAACATTTAGGAGAGAAATATATATTTTTGAAAATATACCTCCACCCCTCAAATAAAAAAAATCCCCTCTCACAAGAGTCACCTAAGAGGGGAATTCATTTTCAAAAATGAAATTCAGGCTCTGAATAAATGTCTAAAAATCTTGATTGGATCATCACTATAAATAATTCTTCATGATAAAAAGAAGGCTTTAAAAAGATCGGTATCGGTGATCGTATCGGTAGATACTGCTTTCTGTGATCGGCGATCGGTGATCAGCCTCAAAAATCCAGATCGGAGCACCCCTACTACGTACACAACAAAGAAACACAATGCCTCTGAATCCCCCACAGCCTGCTAAGTTTACCCTCAGCATCGGCACACAAACAAACAAAAGACATGTCAACTGAGACCTGTGACACCTGAATCAATACTGCCGGAGACTAGATAAGCACATCTTGACAATGAAACACTTCAAGTCATTTTCATGTGAAAGCAGTGAATCCTCACAAAATGTGTCAAAAACATATCTGGACTCATAATCTAACCCAAAATCAACAGAAAGTAGAAATAAATTAGATTTTGCTTTAAAAAATGAAGCTTATTTTCAGGACCATTATTTATTTTCTTCTTTTTCTTTTGATATTGTGAAGCAATGTGACTCACTCAAGTGTCTGTCATTGGCCAAAAGTTCAAGCTGCCTGGTCAATGAATTACAATATTCCTTGAGCAAAAGAGTCATTGTATGAGATTAAAAACAGTCCTTTCATCAGGAATGGTGCCGATAGAAAGATATATTTCACTTGTGAAGAATCATCAACACAAAATCCTCCATCACTGTTATAGACACAGCATGAGAGCAAAAGCTGCAAAGTTGAACAGCTATCTGAAAACGAAGACCTAATCAGTATTCAGACAAGTGACTTTAAAGAGAGCAGTGGAGACTGGCATAAAGCCTGATGTTAGCAACTACAAATACAGGTGGCTTTCTTCAAGACTCTAGTCCAGCCCTGAAACACAATCCTTTGTAGAAACTCAGGTGGGGTAAGAATTAGATTTTCTGAATACTGAATACAAGAATACTGGTTTTCTGGTCACGGTTTGGGAACAAATACTCTTGATTATGTGTGAACTTTCTTGACTTGACTGGAAGGGATGCGAGACCCATTGTTTTCTGAGGGCATAAGTCCTTCACAATGTTCAGACAAAGATGGGATTAACCGTAGGAGGCCTGTTAGCATACACTGCACCAATTTTTAGTAGGGGAACATCCTAAAGGATGAAAACAGGAGGATCGCCATGGGAAAACAGGTTAACCTGGGAGTCATTATCTCCTCTAATTACGCAGTAAATAAGGCAAATGAGTTTTCACAGGTACAACTCATCCATTTACACAGCTGGATATGAAGATCAGGCAGTGGAGAAACACCTTATCAGGTTTTAGGTTGATTCAAGGACTCGCAGACGAGCAAATCTCATGATCGAACCGCCATTCATCCCGCAAACTACGCCAAGCTTCCTGCCGTGCAAGTCGTGTGCGTAAGCTGCGTTCTCATCTCACTGTGGGGTCCGCTGCCTCGCTCTGGTTCCATCTCTCACCTCAACAACAGACAGCTGTGGCAGATGGAGCCATATCCCCATCGGTCTCGTGAGGCTCTGGATTTAAAATGTAAAAGAGCAAGCAGCGATAGGGCCAGAGCACAGCGAAGCTGAGAGGAAGAAGAGAGGGATTTGCCTGATAGTTGCTTTTCACTGAAACTCTCCACAGCATAAAGGGTTTCTCTGACAGCTTGTGACTCACTTTGACCGCGACAGGCAAATTACCCAGGGTTTCACTTGAAAGGAACAAGATCAAAAGACCCACCATGGCCTACGTCTCCAAAGCAGAGTCAATGTGCTTTTCTGCAAAATGGGTTTATACTGCCACACTGTTTCCCTCCCTATCAGTGCTATATAAGAACTGAAGGACCACTTTGAGACAAAAGGCAAAACCTGTCACTCAAATTACAATAACAGCTTTAAAGAGATACCAAAAGAACAACCTGTCAATTGAATTTGAGCTGATGCACTCTAAAAGAAGTCAGATGTGACTGAGGAACAACAGTACAGGACAAGATCAATCAATATACCACAAACACACCCACTAATAACTTTGAGGTGCACATCATGTGCATTAGGGATGGGACACAAAGGTCAATTACTGAAGTTGTCCTACAAATGACTATTTGGAGAACCCTAACCCTAAATTTGTTTTTAGAGTGCACCATCACTGCCCCTTCTAAAAACATGTCTTAAGATTCTGAATTCAGTCCTGTTCCACATTGTCTAGCTCAGGGGTGTCCAATCCGGCAACTATCCTGCAGAGTTTAGTTTCAATCCTAATTAAACACACCTAAATCTGCTAATCAGGATCTTCAGGCATGTTAGAAACTTCCAGGCAAGTGTGTTGGGGCAGGGAGGAAACCTCAGCAGGACACTGGCTCTCCATGAGAAGGTTTGGACAGCCCTGGTCTAGCTGTTTTTGAAAATAAAAATGCAAAAAATGCTTCCAGTCTGGTTCATGTAAATCCAAATAATCCACAGTAATTACACTGGACAAATAGATTTTAAAAATATATAATTCTTCATCAGTAAGCACCTCAAAGACAGATTTTGCTTAATATTTCACCTTGAAGACCTCAGTGTTGTCGGTAAAGGGATGACCGTCTGTTTAGTTGACAACCGACATCTGACAACATCCTCCCTATTTTCAGTTTGAAATGCTGTGAATCTTGTGGGTAAAGACTATTTCACATCTCAGCCATTACCTGGCAAAAATAGAAATCCTTCCATCTGCTTGGCCAAGACATGTCGGCACTGTAATGTGTCGCATGAAATAGATTGTCCGGAACCTGACATAAAATCCATCTTGTTTAGGTCATCCATCTACTGCTTTGCTATCTATCTCCCGCCTCTTCCACACTGTCTAGACCTCCTTCTCCCACTCGGTGCTCTTCGATTTTCACCCTTCTGCACTCAGTGCTACATACACCCACCCCCTCACACCCCGCTGTGACTGCAGGGTGGATGTACCTGCAGCAAAAACAGTTCTCAGACTATCAATTACTTCTTCAACAGACATGCAATGTTGGCCCCTATCTCAAACAGGTTCTGCAGCTCCGCCAACAGAACAACATGCACAGACTCATGCTGAAGCAAACACAGTTCATGAGAAACACCCACATTTACTTATGAACACCAGGTTGTACACATCAATGCACTATGTACACATAATGCATGTAAAAAAAAAGGTAAAAGAACGACACTCCACATTATAGAAAATAAATGAACAAGAATTGTGAGCTAAATATGGAATATGCGAGCTAAAGCAAATAAATGTGTCACAGGACACCCTTTGTTTGGGGATGCTCAATAGATCTAACATGAGAGTTGCAGGGGAAAAAAAAATCTCCTGCCAGGTCAGAAAATGGCAGAGATGTCTTTGTGTCAAACTGGGCTGATTTTAGGTTCCAGAGAAAGGGAGTTCCCAACTATCCACACTATGGTGTTCACATGGTTTAGTGTCTTGTAGCCCAAAATGCCAATGTTAATTAGGATCTGATTAAATCCAGTTGTGTTTGAGGAGGCCACATCAACATAAAGGACTGTCTTATCGTTACCCAGTCCAAAATGGAATAAAGAATTTAAAAAAAGGAACAAAATTTCAGAAGTCAGAATCAAATGGAAATATGATACCCAAAGATATTTAACTACAAAATAAAAGTTTCGAATCTTCGAATTTTCGAATCTTGCCGATATTCGACTGATAGTCGAATCATATGTTTTGGGGGCGGGGCAAAATACATTACCACGAGTCAAGTCAGACAGTCGACAGTCATAATCACGTCAACACACAGGGAAAATGTGTAACAGATACCTCGCAGATACAAACGGGGTAAATAATGTTTTATGTTTTGATTAAAAGATAGTTAACATTAAACGTCAGCAAAACCCTAAGAATTCATAACATTTTTTACAATAGTGCTCTCATTATAACGTTATGTATATGACAGTAGTTATTAATGTTCTGCATTTCTATTTTGAGCTACGCGCATTGAAGATGACCAGTAGAATGAAGCAGCAGGTTTTTAATCAGTGGGATTTAACTCATCATTTATCTCATATAGAATACACTTCATTATTTATACAACATAACGTTAATATTACGACTTATAGGCTATCTGCACAAAATGCCCCGAATGCACGAACAATGTGCAGAAACACGGCAACTAAACTCTAAAAATTAGTGATCGACCGATATTGATATTTTATAACCGATACCGATACCAATTATTTGCGTGTTTATGTGCTCTTCTCCTTTGCCCCAGAACTGCTGTATATGCTCTGGATGTACAGGTGCATCTCAATAAATTAGAATGTCATGGAAAAGTTCATTTATTTCAGTAATTCAACTCAAATCGTGAAACACGTGTATTAAATACATTCAGTGCACACAGACTGAAATAGTTTAAGTCGTTGGTTATTTTAATTGTGATGATTTTGGCTCACATTTAACAAAAACCCACCAATTCACTATCTCAACAAATTAGAATACTTCATAAGACCAATAAAAAAGACATTTTAGTGAATTGTTGGCCTTCTGGTAAAGTATGTTCATTTACTGTACATGTACTCAATACTTGGTAGGGGCTCCTTTTGCTTTAATTACTGCCTCAATTCGGCGTGGCATGGAGGTGATCAGTTTGTGGCACTGCTGAGGTGGTATGGAAGCCCAGGTTTCTTTGAC
>NW_015552879.1:60462-76365 GCF_001515605.1 Sinocyclocheilus anshuiensis | reverse complement strand
AAACAAAACATTGTATTTTATTGCATTTCTCAACTGGCATGTTATATCAGAATTACTAATAATGTTTTTGTCGTTCTATGAAATGCCTGCTGACAGTGCAGTTTATCTATGCATTTAACCAGAACTATATTCAAACTGCGATCGCTCGCGGAACAGGACTTGACGGATTATCTTACGTGACTCCGTGAGTTCGTCTCTATGTCTTCGAGCCAAGCTGCATAAACTGCATATCAGGCATTTATGTAATACATCTAATTTGTGCATTGATGGCTGTTATGTTAAATAAAGTTTACTAACTACAGTAAATCAAGTACCTGTGCACGCTGTTGTTGTTGTCTCCTCTCCCCTCAGACGCCGTGGTGCAATGGCGATCCTGCGCACAATTCTCAAAACATCCACAAGATGGCAGCGTTTATCTGTGAATCCGATATTACAAAACCGATATCCGATTATTGTTAAATGTTTAAATATTGGGAAAAATATCGGTAAATCGATATATCGGTCGATCTCTACTAAAAATTCACAGCGTTTTATTATAATAGTGTTCTCATTATAATGTTATGCATATGACAGTAGTTATTAATGTTCTGCATTTCTGTTTTGAACTGCACGCGCTGAAGATGACCAGTAGAATGAAGTATTTGATAGCAGGTTTCAACAATGTGCAGTAACACAGCAACTAAACTCTAAAAATTCACAGCGTTTTATTATAATAGTGTTCTCATTATAATGTTATGTATATGACAGTCCCAGTCATAGTTATTAATATCCTGCATTGTTGTTTGTCCTGCTCGCACTGCGCGCTGAAGAGATAATCACCGTAGTACCACAATGAAGCGCTTTACTACAGCGCAACTCAACCAAATGCATCTTATAGGAGATAAATAATATATACACAATATATAAACCGGCTGAAATATTTTGAAATCACTTGTACCCTACCTGATCAAAAAAATCCAGTCTTTCACTCTTCCTGTGTCAATTTGAGTCTTGTTAAATAAAGTTTTAAATCCCTGCCGCCAAGATGCTCCTCTGTCGGTCACGGATTATGGAATGTGAAAATGAAATTTATTGGGGTGGTTGGATTTATTCACACACATTAAAATATTTATTTGAAGCTTCTTTCTTTTCAGAGTCTTATTTACAACATTATCTTATAGGCTGTATATTAACTTATTGGGAGAAAACCAGTAGTTCTATGTGAAATCAGACATTTGAGAACCCCCACATAGCCAAAATGGCATGATCATAACACCCCGTGAATATTCGACTTTGAGATTGGTAGTCGAATCAGGCTCCTCCTATCGAAGCATTGAATCTTCGACTATTCGGGGTCACACCTAGTGTTTGGATCTATTTACTTGCAGTTCATAAAATGACTTGAATACACCTAATCTATGATGAACATGTTGGAAAATAATGTCAAAGTTATGATGACCTCCAAAGCACTTGATACCGCTTTCAACACCAAGTCTAGCTGCCCAACTCATGAGATTTAGATGTTTGCTCTCTCTTTTAAAATGATAGTTGCATTCCTCACAGCTTGCCAAGAAAACCAGTTAAATCACTTTTATTTACTAGGGCAGGGGCCTCTCCATCACTGGGAAGATTTACATGGAAACAAACTAAGGATTAGCAATCCCATTAGCAAGCTGAGTACGTCCGCTAGTTTTTGAGTGAGGGATGTTTTAGCTAAGATAAGATTCATGGAGGCCACTGAGCTGAAAACACAACAATACTGTTCATCGTGAATTGCATTGTGGGAGAATCTAGTTATTAATCCTCTCCAGTACATTCATCCAACACACACCATCTGTCGGGTGTGGCACCTTTGCACAAAACGCTCTCCTAAATTATGAAACAATTTTGCGTTCCTAGAGGTGTAAAGTGTTTGTTAAGGTAAATGTTGTGAAGTTTTTGTTGTCAGATGTCATTGCCTCAAGATATAATTCATTCCCAGAGATATCGAAAAGGAAAAATAAAGACATCATGCTAACGAAATGAATGAATTCTCATTCGCATATCGCAAGACAATTTATGACATTCCGGGGAACTTGCTGTGCAAAGCATTCTGGGGTGGGGAGGAGGATGACTAAAGCAGGGGAAAGAGCCACTCATCATGAAAACTAATGCTGTTGATACCTAATGACATTGCTGTTGCACGGCGAGGTTGGGGGTGAATTAAATTGTCTAGCAAAGAAATGAAATGTTTTCTTGCTCACAAGCAGAGAGTCATATACCCTAAAGGTAATATGAAGCAAATGAACAAACAGCTCTGACAGGTATTATCCTCTCACTATTATTAGTTGTGGCTCCCGAGGTGTGTGCGCTTTGGCCAGTATTGTCTACATCTGGAATAATGGCATTGAGTTTGAAAAAGCTTCGGAAAATTTTGTTCAGCAAACCTCCTAAAGGCTTTGCCTTATACAAAGACTCACTGCATCACTTTGTGAAGGCTGCAATTTTTCAAAAATTTAGTAACATTTTAAGTACCTACAGAGTATTGCATCCTTCATATATTTGAAGAGTCTTTAGTTGTATCAGATTTATAAAAGAAAGATACAGCTTTACGCTTCTCTCCGGAAACAGCCAAGCTCCTGGAGGCGTGCCGTGGGTGGAGCTAAAGAGTCACAAGCATGCAAAGCTTTTGCTTAGCGATAGTGTGCAAACTGTGACATCACTATAATTAAAACAGGAACAAAAACATTTTAACCTTAAATTTACTATGGCTAACAATCAGATCCAGCCATACATATCTGATCCAAAATCGGATCCCGAGTCTGAAAATGAACATCAGGAACAACAGCAGCAACAACGACTACAGCAGGACGTGTCTATATGGCAAGTACTGTACTCATTTGCTCAGCGGCTATTGGTATTTAAATGTATTTAAATACACACAATACATCATCGCATTATCCCTGGATAACTTTTGATTCACATTTGTGTTGTTTACATTATATGCACTTACACGCCGGGAACAAACAAACACACTTTGTTGAACAAACAAACACACAACTCCGTTGCTGCCCCAAAAAAACAAACTGCAACCACTGTTCCCTTAATGCTGGGTACTTTGGGAAGCAGAACAAGGTTATCTTTCCTTCACAACCAAAAACACACTTCTTTGGAGATATCCTTTTTGAGCAAGTCCTGTGCAGTGCTGCTGACGACTTCAGTAACCTGAATGAAGCATGTTGATGGGCTGCTCTTGCTCTCGCTCTGGTTGTTGTGTGTGCACGCTCTTCCGGGAGAAGTGCCCATACAAGGAATTCCATCCTTCGTGACGTCATGAAGGGCCTCTGAAAAAAAACTTGAAACTTATACGATCCCTGAAGTAGTGTATTTGGCACAGAAATACACCAACATACATCCAAATCATTTTTTGATACTTTGCCCATGTTTAGCATGAGAATCCAACTCTTTAAAGTCCCCATGAAATCAAAATTAAAGTTTTTTGGGTGTTAGTATCAATATGTTAGTCTTAAGGTTATCTATAAGGCAGTGTGCTCCAAAACAGTGACAAAATTCGCATTTAGAAGATAAAAGCATTCAAAGCTTGCAGTTCATCACTTCTGCCAAAACGGCTCAACGATATTTTTGATGTCACATCGTCTATATTTTATAGCAATATGGATGAGATTGTGGCTGGCATACCCTGTCAAATTCGGCTTTACGGAGCTCAACAGCTCTGAACGGCTCTAGCCCAAGCTTTGATATAAACGAACGCTATTGGCTATTTTAAAAAGGGGTGGGGCTGCTTGATATGTCCCGCCCTGTCTTCCTACATATTTACATACAATCTATTTCTGCAGTTTATTTATGTTTTCCTTTGCCATGACATAATTGCAAAGTACTAACATTTTTATTTTAAGAAGCAGTTCAGAGGGCCACTCAAACCACTTATTTAAAGTCTCTAGTCATGCAAAGACTTGTGAATATCCCCGACGGACCACTCACTGACCGTTATTACAAACATTTATTCCACCAAATGGAGGTTGTTTCAATCAGCATGTCCATAACAAGATGATTTAGGAGTGAAATGAGTTCCTGTGTATGCAGGGTACTGTCCTCTTTGATAAAGATGATTTGTGTGGTTATTTCAGATCCATCTCTCATAACATTAAATGTCATAAAATGTAATTTGTACTCTTAATAGCGGATTTGACTTTTGCTGTTTGGATGAATATTATCAGGCGTAAAATACGGATATTTGAGTTGGAGACGCTTGTTTGTGAATGCTAATTACCGCAAGTCTCTCAAAGAGAAATTATTTGAACAAAAGAGGTAATCACACCCTATTCAATGAAGTGCCGATGGCAAAAAGAGGAGCTTTACTCCAAACAAAAGACACAATCTTTAAACAAAACATTATTTAAAAGATCAATACCAGCTTGTATTGCTCTTCATTTAAGAGTGTGTGGCTAATCATCACACTATGAGGTCAGTGTTACTACAGCTGTGATGTTTCTCAAATCCAAACGCAGCCCTCAGATCACACATGCACCATTCCAGCCCTGTCTGAACACATCACTAGAGCAAAACTGTATTTTCTCATGGTGGCCGCCAGGGACGCTAACCAATAATGTACGACAAGGCTCAATAATGAGAACAGCCCGCTGGCCCGAGGCCAGTGAGAGAGCGTTTTGGGCCAGTTGACGGAATAGCCACTTGGCTCTATTGAATCACTATTTTACAGAAAAAAAAGGTTTGAAATAATAATAATAATATCATTTATTATAAATTGTTAATTAATTAATAATACATTTTGGACTGTGTGCCAAAAGTATATGATTTTCATGAATATATTATAACTGTATAATTTCCAGCTGTTGAAACCTTAAAAAAAAAAAAAAAAACTAAATAAATAATAAATAAATACACTGACTGTGTTATAAATGAAAAAAATATATATATTTTTGTTAAATAAACATGATTATATTATTTACTATTTATTTATGAAAAATTGTAAACTGTTTTTCTGGCAAATAAAAAAGGGTGAAAACAAAATGTGTAATTTATTTCTCGGCCAGTGAAAATGTTGACAGATCAAGTAAGATCTGAACTATTGGCTCAACCAGGCTACCAGAAAATATCCTTATTGCTGAGCTCAGTTTGGGGACTCAAACACTCATGTTGCCTCATTTCCCGTCACATGACCCACTAGACTTTCTCCCAACAGACAAACCATGAAAGAAAATGTGGAATGCTGAAAAAAAAATAAACTCTTAAGTGAATATTGATGACATGAGACAGATAAATGACCAGGAATTTCTTGAAATGTATGCCAGATATTACACAGTACATGTGTTTATATAAACCAGCTAAATGAGGAGGAAAATCTATTCCACTGTCATTTCAATGTCACCCATCTGGGAAAACCGGTTTACATTATATGTTTTAGGTTACAGTCATAGCAAAGATAAATACATTCAATCATACAAAATTGTCATTCTAATAAAACTTCAATTACACTTTTTCAACTACACTTTACTCATAAATACCTACGATAAAGTAGCGCTGCGACATTTTCAAAATAATCTGACATTCCAGTAGGACCAGAAAATTGATTAATTCCGCTAAATAAAATAAAATAAAATAAAATAAAATAAAATAATAATATTAATTTTACTACACCAGAACTTAAACTGACACCTTTAACAGGAGAAAATGTCACCACAAGAACATTATTTGTCATGTTGTTTGTTGAGGCCTTCGCTCTTTGGTGTGATCCCACACTTTACTGAGAAGAGCAGCTGGCGACACGACTGTGACGGAGTTGTAAAAGAAGAATTTCAGGTCACCAGCCTGTATGTGGGAGGTCAAGAGTGACAGACGAGGGAGCTACCGATAAGACCGAAAACTCCTGTTGGGCTCCTGTTTTCTGTTTTTTTATGCAGAGGTGGACAAGTAGATGCAAAGATCAGAGTGGTTTTGATTCAAGAAACTTTCCTTTAAAAAGCTTTTATCAGGCTCTGTTCTCCACCCCCCTGCCCCGTATAAGAGTTGCAAGTCTGTGCCGGTGAATGATTAACAAGCGCGAGAGAGAGTAATGGTTCAAATTTTGCACAACTTTGAGAGCGCAACTCTCGGTTCTCTGAGGCACAGTCCCAGGAGGTCTCAGCTTTTCATTCTAAACAAAGTGAGACAGACGTGCTATCTTTACACTCTGTTCCCTTCCCAACTTTCCACTTTCAGTAAACTAAGAGAGAAAGAAGCCACTGGAAGCACCTTTTTTCCAGATAAAGCAGCACCCAAAGTTTGAACAAGGATCTTGTGCAAACCTCACTTTGCTCGTTGTATTGAGCTACCGCACATAGGTGAAAAAGCCAAACGCACATTAATTTCACAGGGATGTCTTTTAAAAAAAGGTCCCGGCTTCCATAAAATATATCTCAAGCAGACATTTTCATCCGTCTCCAATAACATCTGGAGTTATGAGGGAGACAGCCGTTTCAACAATGTTACAACTCACAACAAAGCTTATAATTTTCTTCTGTCACCTTTAATCAATGGTGTAGTCTCTCCTGAGCTGGGAAAAAAAAAAAAACTTGCCAGGCCAGAAGCCATCCAGAAAAATAAGACAGGATCAGGCAGGGAGATAAAGACAACTAAGGCAACTGGAAAAAACGGGTTGTTTGGCCTGAGACTTCATGTGGTCTCACAGTGGGGTCTCTCACGTTATATTATGGCACTTTTCCACTGCATGGTACGACTCGGCTCGGCACGGCTCAGTATGGCATGGCACGGTTTGCGTTTCCACTGCAGTTTAGTACCGCTTTAGAGTGGGCGGGATTATTCACATGTCGTTATAGTTGCGTCACCTCTACTGCCGCGACTCCTGAAAAACTTTTTCATTCCGCATCGCCCCATCAAGCTCTCGCTGGATCCGCTCCTCTGCTATCAACGAGAGGAACGTCTGTACTTCCTCAACAGACAACGAAACAGCCATTTTTTTGATTGTTAGAAAAAGGTGCGCTCTCGTGTCGCAAGTTCAGTGACGCAGGTAGTGGCGATTTTCTCCGGTCAATCAGTGATCAGCAGAGTTTACACGTCACGTTTTGGTAACGGTACGGTTCGCTTGGAACCTCAACCGAGGTGGTACTGAAAAAAGTACCAGGTACCAGGTACTGTACCCAGTGGAAAACCCCCCAAAAGTGAACTGTACCGAACCGTACCGTGCCGTACCATGCAGTGGAAAAGCTCCATTAGTGGTAGCTAGGGGACACTCGACGGCTCTCTATTCAAAGTCCCCTGAAAAAAGGAAACCCAAAGGAGGGCTCTTACCAGACAGGGGCAATGTGCTAAAGAGGTAGCCAATAGAGCCAAAGTAGAAGTATTGTTTTGGTTTAACAAGTGACAATAAAAGGACAAAAGAGACAGAAAAAAGCTCTGGAAGGAGCTGAAGAAATCCTCCGCAATAGTGAAAGTTGACACAAAGTTAATGGATTACTTATTCACTTACAGGCTAGCCTACATTTTAAAAATTACCAGTTACAGAGAAGAAAAGTGATCAATGTACTTTCCATTCAATATATTTTAGTTTTTGTTAAGGGAAAAACAACATAACTTAGATTAAAGCAAGTGCTGATTTAACTTACCCATAACAATATGAAAAAAAAAACACCCAGAGGAAATGTGAGAAAAAGTAATCCTTTATTTAAATCCTGAATTTTTTTTCTTCTTCCCTTGACTGTTATTCCCAAGACCGATCACCACAATATTCAAATCCTTATGCACGTATCATCCAGGTGGGTAGATCCTTGTTAATGGCTTCAAGTGGAACAGGCGACACAGAGCTTTCTTTTTTCTTGATATTCAATCCAGTAAGTGTATAACTGACATCAACTAAGTCGTATCTTTATCCACAGTTCATAAATGTTAACTTGTTTCTGTAGTTTCCCCAGTGGTGTGGTAAACTCTTGTTGATTGTGGAGAGAGTTGATTGTAGTCCTTCATGAGGGAAGCTTCTTGTTACTGAGCCGTGAGTGGGCGTCAGTCTGGGTGGAGCCAGTGTGATGTCAGAACAGGGGCTCTCTGAGTGCTTTCCTGACAAATGGACTAAAGGGTTGTTTATACTCACCTGTGTGCAAAGGTTGTACGTGCTTGCCCGTGTGTTCACTGACTCATCAGGAACCTTGCCGGGACTTAGATGTTAATGATTAATCATGTTACAAGGAATCATGATTTGATATGCCATGTGGTGAGAATTTGGATATAAAATGCTATCCCTGAACTTTAAATTAGGTCAACAGTTTAAGATAAACTACTAAAAAAATAAAAGTATAAAAGAAACATGACAACAAAAGTAATGCACCCAAAACTGATTTCAATGTTAAGAAAGAAAGAAAGAAAGAACTAAAAATGATGAATGAAAAGAAAACGGTGAAATAAGCAAATTAATGAACAAAAGAAAGGGCCAAAGAAAGAGTGAAATAAAGAAAGGAGGCGAAAAAGCAAAAAAGTGAAAAAAGCTAAAGAAAGAAATTAGCAAAAAAAAAAAAAAGGTTAAAATAGAGAAAGAAAGAACAAAAGAACAATTAAATGATAAACCAAAAGAAAGAGAGAAAGGAAAGACTGAACAAAAGAAGACAAATGAAGAATGGGCGAAAGAATGGGTAAAAGAAACAGCAAAATAAAAAAGAAAGAGAAAGAACAAGCAAAAGAAAGGGTTAAAGAAAGAACAAAAGAACAGAAAAGAAAATATAAACAACTAAATTAGCAAACAGACAAACAAGCAAGACACAAAACTTGAAAGAATGAACAAAACAACAAGTGAATTAGTACATTAATCAAAGAAAGAGTGAAAAAGAGCAAAAGAAAAAAAGAAAAACAGGCAAACAAACAAAGACTCAGAACAAAGGTTGTTTATGCTTAACTCTAGTAAGTGTAAGGTTATAGTATCAAATCTGTTAGTTTCCAGGACAGAAAACATTGCTAGACATGCTAAGCACCGATTCCCACCCAGAATTCCCTTTAATGTCCTAATCTGACACAGTAATGCTTATTAGATTACAGTGAATCTCACTGGAACATTTCTACCTCTGCTCGGGTAATGCAGCACTACAATGCCATATACAAATGATGAAACACATGAGAAACATCCTATGCATTCTATTGAATTTACCACATAATGTTTACAAATGACACAGAGGTTGGGCAACAAATAATCCTTATTCATCATCGTAGGGACTAGGTTATAATGCCCTAACTCTGTCACAGTCTATTTTTATCTGAGATACTTGTTTTCATTTCACGGATAATTATATAAATGCATTACATTCCATTTGAGCATCTAGACTAAATATCGACTTGGCATAATCAATAACATAATTTCCATTGATTCAAAATGACTTTATCTACTGTAACCCATGTTACCTCTGAGTAGTTTAAAGGCATAGTTCACCAAAAAATGTGATTTCTGTCATCATTTACTGACCCTCCAAACCTGCGTGACTTACTTTCTTCTGGGGAACACAAAAGAAGATATTTTGAAGAATGTTTTGACTGCTTTTGGACCCAATGACTTTCAATGTATGGACAAAAACAGACATGTTTCAAAATATCTTCAAAATATTTAAATACACATTTGTTTAAATTTCCATGGAAAATTTATGGAAATGGAAAATTGTATTCAAACTAACTTGAAACATCCTTAAGAAGACATTAAACCTATTCTCACAACACATTTCTCACTCCTGCCTCTTGTCACATGAACAATGTCTCTGGATGAGAAACCAGGACAAGATATCGCTCTGAGAGTTCCAGGCTCCTCTGGAGGAGAAAATTAGAGACTGTTTTCTAGGGCATAATTACACTTATATCCACAATGGTCCCTCCGCTGCACCACCCCTAGAGAAAACCCAGGCACACTGTATCTGTGTGGTGTCTTCACTACTGCAAACCACAATGTCAGAGGGAAAGCTGTTTCTATTCATCCTCCATGCGTGCTGTGGAAGCGGCTAGAGGGCGAACCGTGGGGTGACCGAAGAAAGAGGTTAAGAATGCCTTGCCACACCTGTTGCCCTTCCTGTCCTACTTTCTCCGAGGGCTTTTCAACCATAACATGGCAAGATAAAAGAATGACTGAAATAGCCCACGGGCTACAGCCTGGCCCCGTGAGCCATTAATTTCGGCGGATGACCGTTTGAAACAGCTTTAGCTTTTACGATGAAGTCGTTAAAGAGAGCCCAGCACAGCTGTCAATTACATAATACCCACCAGCGCCCTCCCTGTAAGTTAAATAAATTTACTGACACCTTACCCACAATTCAAGCATTCAGATGGGTTACTCTACTAACAGGGCAACACAATTGTGCTTTCGAAGAGCGCTCACATGAGACACAACAGAACTGGGCAATGGATCACTGGAAAGGTTCCCAAAGTTTTGCATGTAATGTTGATAGTTCTGACCAAATGAAGTACTGAACAACAAAACAAACCACGTATTCATGGAGATTCATGAACTTCACTGAATGATAATTATCTAACCTTTCCTCCAGACCTTATATCCCTTATATTAAGGCAGCATTACATACTTTGTGGAAACAGCAAGACCAGAATGCACTGTGACATGCTCAGTGAAAAAAATAAATTAATTAATTAACACACAAAAAAATCTGAAATGACTGATGCCAGAGATATGTAAATAACAATTTGCTTGTAAAATACTAAAAAGTAGGCCTATCAATAGAAATAGTTCAGTTTAATTAGAAATTGTTTTCCCCCTCATTTCAGGGCTATGTATCTTATTCCTTTTAGAGCATCGCACTGTTGAAAAAACCAGCATATGCTGGTTAGGTATGTTTTGAAGCATGACTGCTGGTTTGAGCTGGTTTAAGCTGGTCCTTAGCTGGTCATGAGCTGGTTTAAGCTGGTCATATGCTGGTCCTAAACTGGTCCTGAGCAGCTAAGGACCAGCTTAAACCAGCTAAGGACCAGCTTAAAGGGGTCATGTGATGCGATTTCAATTTTTCCTTTCTCTTTGGAGTGTTACAAGCTCTTGGTGCATAAAGAAGATCTGTAAAGTTGCAAAGACTAAAGTCTCAAATCCAAAGAGATATTCTTTATAGAAGTTAAGAGTCAACCACGCCCTCCTAAAACGGCTCATTCTAACACGACCCCGCATGTCTACGTCACGATGTGGGAAGATTTGCATAACACCGCCCAAATGTTCACGCAAAGAAAGAAGGCGTAACTTTGATTCTCGCTGTAGTATTGTTGTTGCCGTGTGTTTTGTGAAAGTGAAACTACTTTGTTTGGCCTTCCAAAAGAGGATGATATCCGCTTCGTCATGCCTAGAGCTGATCCGTGCTGGTCGCTGAGGAAATCAACACACATCAACTTCGCTCTGTGGATCGCCGGATCATTCTTTTTAGCAACATCATATGACCCCTTTTAAACCAGCTCAAACCAGCATTCGTGCTTCAAAACATACCTAACCAGCATATGCTGGTTTTTTCAACAGGGTAGCAAAATGCTAACGTCAAACTCTACAGTAATTAATATAGAGGTTAGCCTGGCATACAAAGCGTTATTTGAGAGACATGTCAATATATGTTCAATAAACTGAAAAGTAGTGATCGACCGATATTGATATTTTATAACCAATACCAATTATTTGCGTGTTTATGTGCCCGATAACCGATATGCAGAACCGATATTTATTTACTGTTATAAAGTAAATAAATGACTGAGTGAAGTACACATTTAACAAAAACCCACCAATTCACTATCTCAACAAATTAGAATATGGTGACATGCCAATCAGCTAATCAACTCAAAACACCTGCAAAGGTTTCCTGAGCCTTCAAAATGGTCTCTCAGTTTGGTTCACTAGGCTACACAATCATGGGGAAGACTGCTGATCTGACAGTTGTCCAGAAGACAATCATTGACACCCTTCACAAGGAGGGTAAGTCTCGCCATCGCGAGAGTTTTTTTGCACACGTCAGCATGACATCAGAGCAAGTCGGAGGTAAGTCGGACACTTTTCTAACCGGCATGCATCTCGCGGTGATCACCGGTGATCGGTTCTGCGCAGATTTTGCTCATCTCAAACAAGCCTATTGTTTAGTTTCTGAATGAATCGCGTTTTGAACGAATCGTGTGAACCAATGATTCAAAAACCCATTCATAAAGTGAGCCGTTTACTTCATTCCTGAATGAATCAGCCGTTTGAACGAACCGCCAACTGCTGGTAGTTTTAGTTTCTTCTTTAGAGCATAATTTGATTTATTCATACATAAATAAATAAATAAAAACATTAAAGGGATAGTTCACCAAAAATAAATAAATAAATAAATTACGTCATCATTTACTCACCCTCATGTTTTTTTCAAACCTGAATGACTTACTTTCTTTTGCACAACATAAAATAAGGTATTTTGAATACTGTTGGTAACTAAGCTGTTTTGGTCACTAGTGACTTTCTTTGCATGAACAAAAAATACTGATATGTTTCTCAAATTATCTTCTTTTATGTTCCATACTTTATGTTAGGCCATTGTAGCCTAAACATTTAACACAATAATAGCTTTAAATTATCTTTTGGGGGTATTTTCACAGCCAAATTTAGTTTCAGCACCCTGTAATTAATTAGATAAAAAATTGTAATCGATTGACAGCCCTACAATAAATATACATTAGAAACGACATGAAGTATGACAAATGCCTGAAATGTGAACTGTTAGCCTACTTCCGCCTGAACCTGAGAGCCAAATAACTAGCTGAATATTTCACAGAAACGTGTCCAGCGGGGGGGAAAAGCTTGTGTTGTTTTGCTTCATACATGTGGTGAAGTATTTTTCAGATTCTGGTCAATTTATATTAAATTACTATTTCTAAGTGTTAAGAATTCAAATTAATGTAAGTATTTTCATTCTGAAAAACAGCTCATAAACACAGCAAGAATTAGAAAAATAAAGAATAGCCCCTACATCTGATTATTTAGATCTGCCGATACTTTTGTGGTTCTTCTTACCTCTGATAGCTAAAACAATAATTGGTTTTGCAAGTTTTGTAAACACAGTCTTTCAATATATAATATATATATATTGTACATATAATATAATATGTAATGTGCTATTAATTTGTATGCGACACAAAGGTAAAAAAAAAGGACTACCACAATTAATAATTTTGAACTACACATTTTATTATGAAGGGCCAAATTACTCAAAGTTAAACATAAATAAATGAACAAACAAACCTGCATGTTTCTTTTTGTGTGTGTGTGTTGTATTTTATTGCATTTCTCAACTGGCATGTTATATCAGAATTACTAATAATGTTTTTGTCATTCTATGAAATGCCTGCTGACAGCGCAGTTTATCTATGCATTTAACCAGAACTATATTTCACTTTTATTTCCAACATGCGCCCATTCATGGCTGCATATTATTTAATTCAAGCAAAATGACGTCTTCATTGGGACAGGACTTGACGGATTATCTTACGTGACTCGGTGTCTCTATTTCTTCGAGCCAAGCTGCATAAACTGCATATCAGGCATTTATGTAATACATCTAATTTGTGCATTAATGACTGTTATGTTAAATAAAGTTTACTAACTACAGTAAATCAAGTACCTGTGCACGCCGTTGTTGTTGTCTCCTCTCCCCTCAGACGCCGTGGTGCAATGGCGATCCTGTGCGCAATTCTCAAAACATCCACAAGATGGCGGCGTTTATCGGTGAATCCGATATTACAAAACCGATATCCGATTATTGTTAAATGCTTAAATATCGGGAAAAATATCGGTAAATCGTTATATTGGTCAATCTCTACTGAAAAGTACTGAAAAGTAACAATAAAATACTTCATATCTGTATGTGCTATGTATTTTTACTCATAGCATCACAATGTGAGCTTAGCAACATGCTAACCTCAAACCTGACTGAAATAAATAGTCATTCAAAACTGCCATGTAAAGCACTATTTAAGAGTCATATCAAAAACAAACAATTGAAAACCATCAATAAAATATTTCAGCTTAATTAGTATTTGATTATTTCACCTCATATCTGCCTGTGCTATGAATTTTACTTGATTTCAGATCATCACACTGTTAGCTTAACAACAAGCTAATGTCAAACTCTACAGGAAATCAATAGCAAGATTGAGTCAGCCGTGCAAAGTGCTGTCAGTGTGACGTGGAGTTCTTGCCTAAGAGCATTTCCAATCAGTCACATACAAGATTAAATTATGTTTAGGATGAATTTCTAATGTATTGGATGGAAGTGTGAGAGAGTACGAAGTAGGTAGTGAGGCAGTTCACTAGCTTTTGAAACAGCTGATATAAATCAGTAAAGAGGGCGATGAAAAGTTATTTTAAATATGCTCATCATAGCCACATTTTTTACTGGATCATTATGCCTCAACTCACAACATGAGCATCATCTGTTGCAGACTGATTGTATATAGTTATGTTGTACACTGTAAAGTATAATGTAACAATGCCTAACAAAATTTGCACACGCATGTCCTATTTGTCCATGCATAAGTTGTGTGAATGATGAAAGCAAAGGCAATTGCAAGTCCTGTAATTTGCATTTACGTGTACAAGAATATGCGACATCTGCCAAATTTAAAATGGAAAAGTGAGTTCAATTTGACATTCATTTTTTTTATGTCCCAACAGGTATGACCCTGTCGTACTGAAAGAAAAGCAAGAGCAAAGCTTCCGTTAGCGATTTCACTTCCTTATCACCACACTCCCACCCTGCCAAAACTCAAATGAAAATGCAAGCCTGTCAATTGGTTCTTGCAAGTGGGATTTTTTTGGAGTGGGTGGAAGTGACAATCCAGAATAATGTGCAATTTGTATTTTATAAATCATTCTGTTTAGAGAGAGAAAGATAGACAATCCAGAATAATGTTCAATTTGTATTTTATAAATCCTTCTGTTTAGAGAGAGAGAGAGAGAGAGAGAGAGAGAGCGAGGATAGATAGATAGATAGATAGATAGATAGATAGAGTAAAAATGATATCAATCATTTTACTATATTTCTTATTTTTCTTCACCATAAAATTCTGCAGATCTATCAATAATAACCAAAATGCAATAGAAAATTGTATTTGTATTATGCATTAAACAAAATTCACCGGTCTACATTAAATCCAACTACAAAAATACAAATAATTTTATTGAATAATATTCTCATTAAAAGTATTTCATAGTCACTAGATTATTGAGAAAATGACTTTTCTGCAAAGCATTTTAAAGACTGATTTCCAGTGGGGGAAAAAAAGTGATATATTGTATACAATTTTATGTTGACATAAAATTAATCAACTTTTTTTCTATGCCACCCCACCATTTATTAACACATTTTTATGAATCTGGTCACAATGGTGAAGCTTTTGCAGTAATCATTAGGAAACTAAGTCTAGCTTGATTTTTAATGTGGACCAATCCTCGACAGGTTGCAGGTCAGAATTACCTTCTTTTCTAAATTCATCCCTCTTTCTCAGTGCCTCAGGTGTGTCACTGTAAAGAACAGTTGGGAAGCACCTGTGTAAGCGCGCACAGCTGTGAAACAACTACATACGCTCATACAGCAACTGAAGCCACAGAGGTTCAGTCTGGTGAGGAGACTAAACCCACAGTAACAACACACCTCCACTCTGTATGCAAAGCGCTCCATCAATATTGAACACCGCCACACAGTCCTATTACATCTGAATGTAGATACAGGGTCTTAGGGATGGAACGGCACTCACTGGCTGGGCGGTTAAAGGGGTCATATGATGTTGCTAAAAATAACATTATTTTGTGTATTTGGTGTAATGAAATGTGTTTATGCGGTTTAAGGTTCAAAACACATTATTTTCCACATACTGCACATTATTGTTTCTCCTCTATGCCCCGCCTTCTGAAACGCGTCGATTTTTACAAAGCTC
>NW_015552879.1:51497-60136 GCF_001515605.1 Sinocyclocheilus anshuiensis | reverse complement strand
GTTACTTATTTGAAAAAGTAACTCAGATATTCTCTTGTAAATTAAAAAGTAATGCGTTACTTTACTAGTTATTTGAAAAAAGTAATCTGATTACGTAACTCGCGTTACTTGCAATGCGTTACACCCAACACTATATATATGTGTGTGGAATACCTTATTCGGAATGGCACGGATAATGGCTTCAAAAACGAATAACGGACAAGGAATAATTCTGCCTGAATATTCGGCTGAGGCTGTCACAGTCTGGTGTTTGCTAGATGATAGTTGAGCCAGGGGATCAGCAGCAAGAGTAATATCACCTATAATAATACATCATACATGTTCTATTATTTGAATATTTTTAAACGGCAATGATTTAAACCTTAGGCTACGATATGATACGAATGAATGGAATAAGCACAGCGCGCTCACCAATCAAACAGCCGCATTGCCGTCTCTGCACGTCTCTCGCTAATAATCAACTTAGATGCAGATACATTTTCTACTAGGCCTACATGTTTGCATCTTTATCAACATGGCATACTTGTTCAGTGATAACTATGAAAAAAAAACAGATAGTCATAACGGTGTTATCAAGTAGGCTAACTGTGCTACGTTCCACCTGGTTTTATCCGAATGAAGATACGAATAATTTTGTGATTGTTACAGATACAAATACTGGCTGTTACATGAAAATTAAAATATAATATAATTAACATAATAATAAAGTTTTGACAGTTTACATATGTAATTGTTGCATTAGGCTATGAATTAATAAGCATTTATTGATAAGAACTATTTTATGTCTTTTCATTTACAGTAGCATTTATATATATATATATATATATATGTTTGTAAAATGGCACAGCTTTTTAAATATATATTCTTAACATCAGTCAGTCAAGCATTATATATGATATCAAGTATTATTTACTTACATAAAATACATATTTTAAAGTAAAAACATGCAATATACATATAAAATCAACCCTCTACAGACACCTTGGCAATTGAATCGCCATTGGCTAGTACATTTTTTAGTTTACTCGTCGCCAGACTGATATATATTATATATGTATAATAAATGTTTGTAAAATGGCACAGTTTTATAAATATCTGAAAGTACACTCTTAACATCAGTCAATCAAGCATTATAATATGATAATCAATATTATTTAATGATAGAACTTTAGTAATTAGAATTAAAGGTTGATAACCATGTATGAATGCATATTAGTCATTTTAACTGAACTTAGGACTGCTGGTGCTGCTTTTTTGGTCATTCAGTGTTTCTGTAAAAAATGGGGAAAAACTAACAATAATACTGATAAGATAATAATAATAATACTTAGATGTCTACTAATAAGATCAGTATAAAATGCACTAAGGATTAATGAGCTGCTGGATTCAAGAATATTAATCAGGTTGTGTGCGTCCGCTCAAACTGATTCGCTGAAATCAAAACAGGGACGATAATAGGTGAGCGCCAGTCAATGAGATTGCCGTTTGCGCATTAGTTCCACTCACTACCGGAAAACCCGGGAGTTCTTAAAAGCTGAAGAATTCCAAAGGAACTCCGTTATTTTGACAGGAAAATACAACAAATTATATCGTTTACATGTGCGCATCAATTCTGCATGGTATGCAAGACTCTCTCGCTCTCTCTCTCTTTGCATGTGTTAGACAAAGTGATGGCAAGGTGTGCACCTTTACACTAGAGTTCACGGTACGTCAAATACAGGTGGCCTGCGCATCCATTCAGATGAACCAAAGAACTTGGATGAACTGAGAAATATCACAGATCACTTGACAGGGAATGATACTATGAAGCGCTTCAGTCAGTGTGTTCGGCGAGTAAAAATATATCTGTGCTAAACTTATACTTAGTGTCCAACTCACACACTGGCGAGTAAAATCTGAGAATTTATTAGCCAGTGGCTAATATTAGACATCATTTAGTCTCCGAGAGTGAAGATTTAGTCGCATAAGCGAGTGATTTACTCGCAATGTAGAGGGTTGCAGGCTGACGCACTCAGTGACAAGAGCTGAGAATAAAAACAGCACACAGGAGATAAGACTCTGTGCTTGGTAAACTGACCTTGTGTGTGTCCAAGTAAAGCACGAGAGGCACACAGAGTTCAGCAAGGCCACTTTCAGTACTTCCAATTCTGTGCACTTGTGATGCGGCATGATTATGGCTGTGAGGCTGGTGTAAAAAAAGAGAGATGCAGGCCAACAATACTCATGCTGTATCTGCTGACATTCTGAGATACGCCATCTTTGCTCATGGCACCACTATACTTTTTGAGCCAATTACCTGAGATGTAAATGTCATGTGACAAATCATTCCAGAGTGCCAGGTAAATGATATCATGATTCAGTTTGGTTAATTAGGGGTTCAAGCACGTAGTGCTGAAACCCTATTGTAATTGTAAGGATTATTAATATTTTTCCGCCATAAAACTGATCGTGCAGACCAAACCGTAAGGCCTAGAGACTTGAAACTTGGCCAGATGGTAGAGCTCAATTTGGGGAGAACCTGACAAAGACTCACACCAATCTGCCAATAGAGGGCGCTACAGCGAACAAAAACGTGCAATCGCTCATATTTCCTAGACCGTTTGTCGTTTTCCCGCCATTTTGAAGTAAATTCAAAAACTACTTTTGCGAACTAGTCCTAGGTTTTTCGCCCGATCGGAACCAAACCACTGCAGAAATATTCTCTGGACAGTGAATATCAACAATTATATATATATATATAAAAAAAATAATAATTCAAAATGGGCGGGGACAATTTTACTGAAATGGCTATAACTCATGAACAGAATGAGATATCTTCACCAAACTCGGTACAAATGTGTAAGAGCTCAATCTTTGGTCAAATAAAAAAAATTGCGCAGCTCTGCCACTTGGTGGTGCTATAAGATGGAAAAAACATATAAATGGCTAGAACTACGCAAGCGTTAGTTCAATTGACCTGCAATTTGGTATGCAGTGTCTTTGTCCAATGTGCCATAAGTGTCTATGAGGACATTGGTGTATCTCAAAAAACATGGCTGCCATCGGCCAATGAATTTTGAGCACCTATTAGACAAGGTTAACGGAGACCGATCGGAAAGGAACTCGGGGGCATGTTCGACCCATGGCCCTACACTGTAAAAAATGCAACTGCACATTTTCCAGTTTACGAAACCTTTTAAGTCTCCAATACTAAAATTTTCTTGAAACTACATAAAAACCCTTGTCAGACCAACAAAGTTACCGCAAATGTTGCCTCAACTAGTGAAACAAAGTTGTCTGAAAGAATTTCATCCTGTTGAAATGTTAAGGCTTTGTGAGTTCCCAGCATGCATTGCAGCATGAATAAATTATGCAATTATTGTTATAGGATTATTGTTTTGCTGTTTGCGGACTTCATTTAAAATTTTCTGTTGTTGTTTTATCATTATTGTTAGTCATTTGTTGTACTGTGATGTAAAGAGTTCATCTTTTGAACATGCCCATTAACATTTGTCATTCATAAACAAACATAAATTCGATAATGTGATGACTTTTTACACATTTTCTTTCATCCAGGCAACAGAAAAAAATATAAATTACCCCAACGACAGTAATTGTTTTTTTCAGTTGCTGTAACAAGAATTTTTCTATTAGCAAAATAAGACAATCAGCATTGCATGAACAAACAAATTTACATTGACTAAACAAAGTATCTTTACTGAGCAGAACTAAAAAAAAAAACTATTGTTGAGAGAACTCAAAAGTCTTACTGCATCAAGTTGCCTTATTATTTTACGTTTTCTCAACTATTTATTTTTTTACAGTGTAAAGGTTTGTAAGAATTTTGAAAGAAATCGGCCACTAGGGGGCAAAATTACATTTTTAAAGTACATAAATGATTGTATATTGCACAATTTTTCACACATACAATCAATCTTCATATCATTTGATAGATCTCATCATGCTGAGAAACTTCATTCATGGTTTTTCGCTCAATCTCGATCAAACCACTGCAGCACAATTCTCTGGACACTCTAGATCAATAATTATCAAAAAATGTTGAATTTTGTGCTTTGGTTAGCTATAACGGGGTCATTTAGAAAAGGGGTGTGACCAAATATAACCAAAAGCCTATAAAACCTAAAGAAAAACTCAAAACTTTACGAAACTTGGTGAAAACATTTGTCAGATAACTCTTAACAATCATGCAAAGTTTCATCAAGATCGGACTATAGGTGGCGCTATAACAGTAAAAAAGACTTTAAAAACACAACATTTCAATTGAAAATTACTTTAAATTCTAAAAAAAATGTCATATATTCACACATACGCTAGATCTTCATATCATATGATAGATCTCCTCATTCTGAACAACTTTGCCTCTCAGACCAATGCTGTCAATCAAACTGGTCATTAAATATTCAAGATTCTTTAAAAAAGGCTACTTTTGCGAACTAGTCCTAGGTTTTTCGCTCGATCACAACAAAACCACTGCAGTACAATTCTGGGGACCCTCTAGATCCATAATTATCAAAAAAAAAATTTAACTTTACACTTTGGTAAGCTACAACAGCATCACTTTTAAAGGGATGTGGCCAATTATACTCAAAATCCTATAAATCCTAAAGAAAAACTCAAAATTTCATGAAACTCGGTGAGCATATGCGACAGATGATTCTAAACAAGCATGCAACATTTAATGTAAATTTGACCATAGGTGGCACTATAACAGTCATAACTGTTAAAAATCATCCGAAACGAACGTACGACAGAAAATTGGGAGTACGATCGTTTCAACGCAAAACTTGGAATTTATCAATATGGACGTGAGTGGTGGCTACGATCAAATCTCACGTGTGGTCTCAGTTCATGTACGCAAGATTTTGAGTTACCGGAACTTGCGCGCAGCATAGTAAATACGGTGGAGAATTGTAGAATGACAGCATTTTGTTCATTTTTATTGTCCTGACCGCCAAACGAACCTCATTAGTCGATCGTTAACCAGTAAGATGAGAATTTATTTTTTTGTTGTTATTTTGTACAGTGCTTTAGCTTTATATGCGCGAATAGCAGCATAAACAAGACCATGAGGATTCAATCGTCGCATCATGCACCTGCAGCGCTTCTGTGAAAGGAGAAAAACAGAAATTAAGTCTATAAAAGGAATAAAATAAATAGGATCACAAAATATATAACGGGCTATAATATAATTAACAGATTAACAAACGGGTGGAAAAAAAACAGTATAGCCTACGCTCATTTTTGTGACACTCTTAATGCATTTTCTTTATTTTCTTTATATCTTTATTTGATTTAATCCATCTGATCGCACAGGTGCCTCACGCACACACAAACAACATTAGTTCTACCGTTGCCTGACATTTCAGCCATTCATCATCAAACAAAAATGCAGTCAACCAAACAATAAAAGTTACACTGTCCGCTGTAAAATCAGCGTGCAGCGCCCAAACAAATATTTTTGCGCATGTGAAATATTTTACACGGATATTAGAACATGACTGAAGTATAAAGCCATGTTTAGGCTACATAATGAATAATAGTTATGCAAACAAATGTTACAAATGACAAAAATGGAAACATTTGGATTCTTGTGGTATAAGACAGGCTCGTGAGCCCAGTGCCGTTTCAGTTTTGCTTGACATTTGTATGCTGTTTATAATGAATGCCACTATAGCCTAATTTGTGTTTTATTTTATAGTTTAAAATATAATTTTATAACTACTTATTTTTCATTCTTGTTCTGTTCTGAATACCATTAAATTAAAAATATTTGTTGTAGAGTGAGGGGAACTACATAGGCTGTTTATATTTACCAGTATTTAATATACATATAAATTACATATATTAATGTAGCCTAATTGTTTGCAATTACAAGGTTAACGGGTGTTTTTGGAGTAAGATTAATTTCTCTTTCACGAGATTACTTCCTCTTTTTGGCCGGGTTTCGTTTTTCCGTGTCGTAAACTCTAGGGGCGAGGCTTCTAAACCAGGGTGTTTTTAAGGGCGTGATATTCAAATGACTATTGTTTTCTGCCGCCACATTTATCAACGTGCGATCATTCGTACGATGAGATTGGCAGCATACTAATGTTTCATGAATCACACGTTAACTCTGTCGTAAGTTGATTTGTGCACACGGATCTGTGCTCGTTTCTACCTTAGATTGATAAATGAGGCCCATTGTCTTTTACCTTATGTGCTTAAATGCCTAAAGTGCTTGAACCCCGGTAATCACTGCTTGCAGCTACACTGAAAAAAGTTTTTCAAGCAGTACTTGAAAAAAAAATGGACATAGATTCACATCTATATATTTTAGTTTGGATCAAAAATAGAATTTCAATTAATTGACTTTCTTCAACAAGAAAAATATACTTTGTGCCAGGTTTTTATAAAATAGTTTTCATAGACATAGAAAATATTGTTTAGGGCAAATTATTTATTTTTCATTGGCTCAAGTTAAAAAATATAGATGTGAATCATTACCCTAAATTTTTTTAATTGGATGGATGAAAAAAAAATGTCAGTGTATGATTGATATTGATATCATCATTCTGATTGGTTAATGGCATCACAAGAATGAGGGCAGTTCCTGAAGTGTGACATTAAAAGCAACAGGGCAAAAAGGATTCACACGTAAGAATAACAAAAAGAAAAGAAAAATGTAAACAATTACAATGTATATAATATATACATTATATCAAACAAACAATAATAATTATTATTATTATGCAAATTATTATTATTATGCAAATTATATAAAAAAATTTTTATTAATTACGTTGGGTAAAAATTAAGACACTGGTCAAACATCTGCTGTACCATAATACATTCTAAGTAAGACATATGTTGTTGTATAATAATTTTTATTTTATTTTATTTGATATTTTAAGGGATATATTAAAATTCTGACCAATACCAATAATAAGCCTATAATTATTTTCATATTATACTGATAACTGATAAATGGCTGATATTAAAATTCAATCCTCTTTTTTGTAAACACATTTCAGAAATAAATAAATACTACACCTGAATTTAGGCTACACACAACATTATCATGCATGATAAATATGAAACGTATGAAAGTATGAAAATATTTGACATTTAATATTATTTTATAAAATTATTCATGTTTTTTTTAAAGATTAACTTTGTGGGCATTATATGATGGCAAAAGTAATGTAAATGTAAACAATAAGGAAATAAGCATGCACAATTAAATCTAAAATCAAGATTTTGCTGATTACAATACTATAATTAAATGCAGCCAAGACCATGGAGAACCTAAGAAGTAATAAGAAGAAATAATAAAGAAATAAGAAGTCTTTCTATGTCCATTATGTATTGGTAATTATCCTGTTCATGATATAAACATTATCATGTTGTAAACTGTTCCAAATCTACCAGCAATACATCTCACTCATGGTCATATTTTCAGATACTATAGCTCACCAATCACATTAGGGCATCCAACGGCAGTACTAGGCCTACTAGCAATACAACTGCAGTTAGTGCAATGTAAGAGATTAGCCCTAGACCGCTGTTCTCTGTAGCTATTAAAAATTATAAACAACACACATTCTTTATTACATTAATCCGTACATCTCGTGGGCCACATTCTCTGAGAGGAGAGGCAGAGCATGTCACTGAATGCGGCAGACAAATAGTTTTTATCTGGGACCCCGGTGGGTATTGACAAACCAGGAATGCATTTAGATAGCTCAATTAAAATGGGGAAATGACCCGACATCACGCACTTTGAAAACGCTGCAGCCCTCTCGTCCTCTGACTCTTCAAAGGCCAGACTCACTACGAAGAGCAAGGAGGGGGGAGAGTGAGGTTGTGTGGGGGGCTTCAAAGGGAAGAAATTCTCCTCTACGGGTGAGCAACTGGAGGCAGAGGCAAAGCAAAGAGCAGAAACCCGAGGCAGCTGAGGCAAGGTAGAGCGCGGCTTTCAGACCGACTTCACAGCAGGGCTCTACGCTAACTTTTGTTTTTTTTCCCCAGAAGATCTTGCGCCTCCAAGTTAAAATTAGGGGCACTGTTGAAGTTCATTTAACTGTAAGGTTAATGTGTCATTGCAGCATACATATGCATAATCTAGCATTTAAAACTGAATATAGAATTGCTACAGAACTCAGAAACATAAGATGGACTTGATATAGTGATGTAGGGATGGGCAATATGAACAATAGTAATTTCACATCACTGCAATGGTATGTACCAGAATATAGTTATTTCTGCTATATATATATAATTTTTTTTTTTTTTTTTTTAAGAAGCCAGTATTAAACAAGGCAGTATTTATTTGGTCAAAAATACCATAAAACCGTAATATTGTGAAATATTACAATTTAACTTAAAGGTGCCATAGAATGCATTGATACAATATTTTAAATTGTTCTCTGATATCTACATAGAAGGTATGTGGCTTAGGTAAGGGCAAAAAATCTCCAGAAACTGTTTTACATGTCCATTTACAACCCTAGGATTTGTCCCTAGAATTAAATGGTCTGTTTTTACCTTATTTGGAAGGGTCATGAATAATAATGTGAAGCTCTGCTCTGATTGGCTGTTTCACAGTGAGCCACTTTTTCAGTAGCTCACACAGCAGGAAGGAAACACAGGGAAAATATATA
>NW_015552879.1:50980-51271 GCF_001515605.1 Sinocyclocheilus anshuiensis | reverse complement strand
AAGGAAATAAAAAGCCAACGAGATGAGAGGATAAAAAAAATATTTCAATACTGTCTCTCGCAGTTATATCGTTGGGTAATTATACTGTATATAAAATACGGGCATCAGGGAGCCGCTATTAATATGCAGGGCATTGAAACGGCATTCGAATGCACGATCGCTTTTTACTTTCACTTTTGAGATTTGCGATCGCACATGCTCTGCGTAAACTACAGCGGCAGTACTTACCACATATTTTACAAGATCAGATGCTTGTCAGTGGTGCTCAGGATCTGTAAATCATTCGCCATC
>NW_015552879.1:48845-50628 GCF_001515605.1 Sinocyclocheilus anshuiensis | reverse complement strand
ACACCAACCCATCCCTGCACATCACATCCCCTGCACAGCCTGGAACATAACATTTATTTCCATGATCTGCCATTTTTGCTATTATCCTCGCTTGTTTCTTCACAATACCTGCAGAACTTCTGATGATTCAGCTGTGCCGGTTCGGCTGGCGGCTGGCATAGAAAATGGGCGGTTATATGCAAATGTTGGGGGTGTAACTATTAGTGATCCCGACTGTAACGTCACAGTCGGTGTTATGTTCTGATTCACCTGGTCTTTTGCATGCACAAGATTTACATAAGGAGGAAACAATGGTGTTTGAGGCTCACGGTATGTCATTTCCATGTACAAAACTGTTATTATTCAACTATGCCAAGGTAAATACAGTTTTCCATTCTATGGCACCTTTAATATATGTTCATATATTTTAAAGATCAATTATTTCTATGATTGCTGAATTTTCAACATACATTATGCCAGTATTTTTGATTCTTCAGAAACTTTTTTTATTTTGTAAAAAACAGATACATTTTTGTTCAGGATTCTTTGAGAAATAGAAAGTTTAAAATAACAGCATTCATTTTAATTATAATGATGCTGGGGAAAAAAATCTTCCCACACTTTTGAATGATAGTGTAAATATATTGTAATTATTGATCATACAAAATATTTGCTATGAAAAGTTTGTTAATGTTATTGATGAACAAACACCTTAATTTTGTATCTGGTCATAGACTCAGGACATGTTGTTCGTTCAAAAACATATAGCCAACAGAATGGAGCAAAACGTCTATCCTGATATGTGCTAAAAACACATCTCTCTTTAGAGTCCGGTGCGGTGGCAGGAGTGATGACAGAGGATGGAGATTTCTCTCAGAAAAACACAACTCTCAGGACTCATTAGACTCTGTGGAAAACCATCTTCTATGTCCTGTTCTTCAGTCACAATTTAGATTAAAAGGGTAAGTTACCCCAAAAATTTAAATTCTGTGATTATTTACTGACCAGAATTTTCATTTTTGGGCGAAATATCCATTTAATTGAATGAATAGCCAATTTAGACATTAAGTGCTTTTTTGCAAGAATCCCAGTCCAGCAGGTCAGTGGGTCTCAGATGTATTGGGACGGCTCTCATGAATAGGCTGTGGCAGGCCTAAAGAGGGGACACTTTGTTCTTACTGAGAGTCACTCCATTCCCTCTCTGCTCTGATTCTCCTCCACAATACAATGCAAACAGGCACTCAGCATTCTACAAATATAAATGCAGACCAAAAAAAACAAAAAACAAATAAATAAATAATCCAATAAGATCATTATTTATCAATAATAAATAAATAGCAGGCATACACAGAAAATTTGCACAATACCAACAGCCAATAAGTAGTATTTATATACATCACTGTTCAAAAGTCTGGTGTCAGTAAGGTTTTTTTTAATGGTTTTTCCTCTTTATTTCATTTTATTTTATTTTTTTATGTGATGGCAAAGCTGCATTTTTTAGCAGCCTTTACTCCAGTCTTCAATGTCACATGATCTTTTAGAAATCATTCTAATATGCTTATTTGATGATCAAGAAATATTTCTTCTTATTGAAAGTAATTGTGCTGCTTAATATTTTTGTGGAAACTGTGATACGTTTTTTAGGATTCTTTGATGGACAGAAATCTTTTATAACATTACAAACATATTAACTGTCACCTTTGATCAATTTAATGCATCCTTGCTGTAAAAAACTATTTTTGACCCAAATAATGATATAGAGATCTACATGGACAAATAATCAACATGAGGGACAATACTATAA
>NW_015552879.1:34336-48832 GCF_001515605.1 Sinocyclocheilus anshuiensis | reverse complement strand
TATATATATAAATTATACTATTCTCTGAGTTACACTTACAATGTTGACAAGATTTTATATAAAAAATATCATAATTTAGAATTTGATATAATTTTTTTTTTTTTTTTACTATTTTCTGTCCTGTTTTTGACCCCCTCATAGGAACACTCTGTTTAGATGGACGTGCCACATTCTGCAAAGCAATAGTGACACATGATAAAAACACTGTTACTCACACTTGTGTGTTGCAACATAACTGTCAGATCACATATAGTCGGCATCATCTTTTAGTTTCAATCTCTCTGAAAATCCTGCGTCGAACATTGTGGTTAAAAAATGAATCTGCGGTAAAATGAAGCAAAACAACAACCTGGGGCCAGAGTCATGAAACATTCTTAAGAAAAACAGTTGTCTTAACTGCCATTTTCTTCTTATTTTTTAACTTAAGAAAAAAAGTTACGAATATTTTGTATTACCAATTTTTTTTCTTAATAAAGTTCTTATCTTTTTTCTTAAGATTGATCCTAAGACTTAAGAATTCAAATTCGTGAAAAGAATCTTCTTAAAAATCATTGTAAATATCTTCTTAAAGTTAGGATAGCCCCAGACTTGTCTTAAATCCCAAATAGTAAGAATGATTTAATGAATTCCATTGGTTTATTTCAAACTAATTGTTATATTTAAGCATTACAACAACACTAGCTACATGGACAATACTATAATAAATTTAATGTACACGTACAGTTTAATTTTTTTTTATAATTGTTTAGCATTTCTAACTGTTTAGCATTTCACAGAGGATTCTTGCTCTTTAGGCTGCATTATGGACTGAAATTATTTTACCTGGATTCTTCAGTGTTGCACCAATTTTCACTGTTGCGCCCTGCTGACTGGCCTTAAAGGGATCATGAATTGCCTTCAATAATAATAATAATTATATATATATATATATTTAAGCATTACAACAACACTAGCTACATATAATACATAGTAGGACTATTAATAGCGATGTGCACAAGTTTTCTGAAGTGACAGCGATGACTGATAATGTAAACAATGACAGGTCATGATTATGTGTAAAGCGACCATTTGCTGAATTCAAAATTCAGTAAAAACTCTACAAAAACGAGTCAGATAAGGAAGCTTGTTTTTAATTTTAGCTTATAAATACGACATAATCTTTAGCAGTATTCAGTGCGAATGCACCCATACACAGGATGCGTTTACTGTAGCAGCGCGCGCACACACACATACCGGAAGCGTTCACTCGGAAAGAGCGCAAAAACACAGCACAAAAAATGAATGAAACAGATTGCTGCAGCTTGACACAGGCTCTTCAATTGTAACTGATCAAACATGGTGCATTAAAAACATGCAGCCGAGCGGCAGTCATGCTGGTCACGACGAAATAGTGTGCACGCTTATTATGATTATTATTAAAAAATAAAGTTCCATTCTTTCCTAACTTTAGGATCAGAAGGTAGGCAATGCAAAGACTGTTTTTCCACAGCTTGGCACTGCACAGTGTCTTGTTATCCTCAGATCCATCTTTATCGTTTGGTTGCTGAGTAAGTCTATGTTTGCCTCTCTCGTTATTTACCTACTACATGCACAAAGAGAAGTAGATGTTGAAAGTTTAGAGTTCTGAAACTTGCATGATGTTTTTATAGTACAATGACCTCTTATATGTCAAAAGATCAAGGAAAATAAAAAAATTTAATGCATGACTTTCGTAGATGAGTGGGTCGTGTCGATCTTCAGTATAAATGCTCAAAGCTGTTGGCTAATGTGAAAAACATGGGGACTTCACTAGCTAGCCACCTTTCTTGCTATAAGAACTACTGCTGTATAGTTTGTGGATGCTTTTTCAATTTCTCTAGTTACTGTATCGGCAACACAATGATTTAATGAGAATATGGCTGTTCAAGGGAGGTACTAGACTCTGTCTCATCTAGTGTACACCTTATCATTAAAACCTGTTTACAAAAGCTCTGTTCCATCTTGCCTTAAACATGCTGTAGTCGAGCCACTGCTTAAAAACACAAACCTTGACCCTACTGATTCCATCAATTACAAACCTATTTCAAAATTACCTTGTTTCTCAAAAGTTCTAGAAAAGTTGTACTTAATTTAACTTAATCTCCTTACTTAAATTAAAAATAATATTTTGGAACCCTTTTAATTTGGGTTTAGAGTAAAACATAGCACAGAGTTACTGTATTTTAGTATCTAAAAATACACAGGGTACGATTTACCCTTTTAAAAGTAGTAAATTGCTTTCTGCTATTTGTAGATTCTGGTTGTTGTACCATCCTTGTATTGCAGGACTTGCTTTTGACACTGTTGGTCATTCTCCTAAATGGGTGTAAACTTGAGGTCAGCATCTGTGGTGCTGCACTAAACTGATTTTTGTCTTTACTAGTGGAAATTGGAGCATTCTCATCACCTGCAGTTCCCATCTCCTGTGGTGTGCCTTAAGGCTTTATCCTGGGTCCATTTTCCCCTTACATATGCCCCTGCTTCATGTGACATTCTTGAGGTGTCCTATCATGTTTGTGCAGATGATACCCAACTTTATCTCACTTTACAATCGGGTACAGACTCGTTGTCTCCCCTGTTAGCATGTTTAAGTGATATTAAAAGTTGGATAGATGAAAACTTCCTGAGGCTAAATGAGAATAAGACTGAGGTTATGATGTTCGGCCCTTCCCAATTGTCACAGTTTTTGCTGTAACTTTGGCCCCCTTCAAGCAAACATTAGTTCACCAGGTTAAATAATAATAAAATAAATTCTGTAATCACAGCCAAAAAAAACGGGAAAAAAAACAAGAGCCTGTGTTAGCCTCACTTCTTTGGTTAGGCTACTTGTAAAATACGTCATTGATTTTAAGAGTTTAGAGTTTGTTTTTAAAGCTTTTGCATGCATCTCGTAACAAAGTGCAGACGAGGTGAAAATAAGAGATTCATTGTGCAGTTTAGATTTGATTATAACGGGAGGTTGTGAGATCACAATTAACTAAGATGAATGAGGGCTTTTAATGATTAGAAAGTGAGTACTCTTTGCGTGTTTTCCACTGAGGATTTGTATGAATTTTTTTTTTTCAAGCTTATTCTTAACTTCGTTTTATGTCTGTATGTCTTTTTATTTCATTGTATGGTTATGTTTTGTATTATGTCTGATGTGCAGCACTTCGGTCAACATTCATGTTGTTTTAAATGTACTAGGGATGTAACGATTAACCGTGAGCCGGTTGAAAATTGATTTAAATATGTGATGATTCAAATCTGTTGAGATGCCAAACAAATCGCGATACAATTGGAGTAGGAGTTTATATGAATGTATCTCTGAGGGGAACTGACTATCTTTAGAAAAGTTTACCTGGTATTTTCTTTTCATCTTGCCTCTGAACAATGCATATTAAAGTAGCGTTCATAAGCGCAGTTCTGCTTTGTTTACAGTGGTAACCCAGGAAACACCGTATCATTGCTGTTCATAAGCGCCACCTGCTGTCAGAGAGTGAATCTGCATCTCATTCAGCTCGTCTGCTGTTTCGTTCAGATGTTTTATGTAGTATAGTTTCACAAAACTAAAGTCAGACCATTCTGTTTTTGCTTCAAATTTCGAAATTATACAGTCTAATTTAGATTAAAAACTATTCATGCTGCATGTATGCAGCATCTTTGTTTGGATCATGATTACAATCCAGTGGTTGCCTCTAATTTTAAATGGAAAGAGCACAGACAAAGCCTTAGTTTGTTCATATTAAGAGATTTATTTTATTTGTGTAACTTACTTGTTTGATTTGGGGTTTGTTTTAAATTTCAATTTAGTTTCCATTTTTTATTTCAATTTCACAAAGAAACATGCAGCAAGCTCCTAATAAAACGACACGTTTTCATTTACTGTATAATGTCTTCAATCACATTTTGTAAAAAAAAAATCGAATCATTAAATCAAAATCGTGAATCGAATTGAATCGTGAGTTGAGTGAATCGTTACATCCCTAAAATGTACTAGGCCTATATAAAATAAATTTATATTATCAATCTTGACATTGACCTTAGTAGTTCTGAAAGTACAAACATCAATGCATATTTGAACTGAAAACAAAATAAGGCAAACTATCACTGGTCAGAAGTTAATTTAATCTATTGTGAATTGGTTGGATCTTGAACATTGGTCTCTATAAAAAAAATAAAAAAATAAAAAAAATAATGAAAAAATTGCAAATACTGTACATAAACGTTTTTTTTTTTTTTTAGAACAACATGCATCAATCAACCATTCATAAGACCAGGAATGTGTATTAAAAAGTAAATAGTTTTGATTTGTTTATTGACCTTATTAATAGCACATTTTCATCAATTAAAACAAGAAAACCACAGAGGATCTGGACAAACGTGAAGCAGATCACCTCATTAGCATGGCTCTGAACTTGTTCTGTCAGTATGAAGAAAATACAAGATCAAGACTTCAAATGTAGCACTTTAAAGAGTTACTCTGCTAAGTGCTGGTGCCATAAAAAAGTTGAAAGAACAATCTTACAGCCTGTTTCAAAAACCAAAACAGAAGACCTCACCGTCAAGAAGGTAATATTACACTGTTACACAGTCAGAAGTGTCGTATTCTTTTAATCACACAATAATGGATACGCTCACCCCTCAGGGAGACAACGCTCACAGTCAGTGGCCTGAAGAGAACAAGATAAGCATCAGAAAATATGTTATCTAATGAAGCAAATGAACATTTTACTGATGACCATGGGGTGAGGCGAGAAAAAAAATAAAAATAAACATTCTTTGGATGCGAGTTGAGGTCAACTGAAGTATTCTACACCTGAACCTTTTAATCTATGCCTTTAATTGCTCTGTGTACACAGTCTGATGGACAATTGTTTCTCACTTTAAAAAAACATTTAAAAATCATCTCAAGTCCCCTTATGTTCTGTGCTCCAGACTGTCACCATGACTAAGGCTAACCCAAATTGCTGTTCGATCACTGAGACCACAGGGTACCAAAAAAACAGCCATGTTTCCACCCAAGTTGTGAACTGAACTTATGGGAAAATCGAAACATTGCAAAAACAATGTGCAAATAAAGCAACATTTCTATCCCACGTTGAAATATTAAGCAGCACGCCTTTTTTCAACACTGATAAAAAATGTATCTTGATCACAAAATAAGCATATTAGAATGATTTCTAAAGGATCATGTGAGAGTTCTTTCAAAAACAAACTTGACCCCAAACTTTTGAACGGTAGTGTACTTTGAAAAATGAATTTACATATTGTTTTTTCCATGCAGCATTTTTTATGCAATATTTTTAAATTCACAAAAAAATGTGGATAGAAAAAGCAAGCATAAAAATAAATAAATAAAAACAAAACTGAATAAACACATTTGTGTTTGAACAAACACAGAATTAAAACTTAATAATAGCTGTCATTTGTGTACAACTTTTACTGAAATAGAATCAGTGTAAAATGGCAAATAAACAAAAAACAACACATACTGTTGTTGTGCCAATGAAATCAACTTCAGTCATTTCCCCATCTCTGTTGCTCTTGCACATACAAACTCAGACACACACAAATGAGAGAGCTGCCAAATGAGTGAGTAATCCATCATAGCTGCCATTTACCAGCCCTTCTTTTTAACAAAGCCTTGACGGATGGGAGGAGATAAGGGTCTGTGTGAGTTAGTGGAACTGTGAGCACAGTTCTTTCAGGCAGACACACACACCTGCGCAAGTAGCAGGGGAAGCTGAGAAAGTCACGTTCACTCATCAGTCTTCTGAAGCCCTGTGAACGGTGGGGAGTGTGAACTCATGCATAACCTATTCATACCCCTCCAACATCCCCCCAAGGTCTCCCTCTCAAAGCAGTGCAAACACACAGACAGTGTGTGTGTGTGTGTGTGTGTGTGTGTGTGTGTGTGTGTGTGTGTGTGTGTGCAAGACAGAGAGTATGTGAGCTGACCACCACTCAACACAATTGAGCACTGAGGAACCAGTGCAAACCCATAAAAACAACCAAAGTCCCTTAAGGCAAGTCAGGTCACTCAGCGGTCATCTTGGTCACGTTCCTGGGAAGACGTTTTCTATGTAGGTAATAGGTAAACAAGTACAGTTGTTATCTACAACTGCTGTTAAAAGTTTGGGGTCAGTAAGATTTTGTTTATGGGAAAGGAAAAAAAAACTTTTATTGAGAAAGGATGCATTAATCGGTCAAAAGTTACAGTAAATACATTTTTGTCACAAAAGACTTCTGTTTCAAATAAATGCTGTTCTTTTACATTTGTGATTCATTAAAGAATCCTAAATAAAAATGTATCACAGTTTTGAAAAAAATATTAGCAGCACAAGCGTTTTCAACACTGATAATAATAACAACTGTTCTTGAACAGCAATCAGCATATTAGAATGATTTCTGAAGGATCATGTGACGGATGCTGAAAATTCAGCTTTGTCATCCTAGGAATAAATTACATTTTAAAATATATTCAAATAGAAAACAGTTATTCTAAATTGTAATAATATTTTGCAATATTAATGTATTTTTGATCAAATAAATAACATTAAAAAAAAAACAAAATTTAATAGAACTGTCATTACAAAATGTGTTTCTATAGCTCATATCATAAAGCAAAAAGTAATGCTGGACCAACTTGAAATGTCTAGCTAATGAACATGTGCATTCTAGACTAAACAAACAGGTGATTCCTCTACCAAAAAGACAACTGGCTCTTTTAAGTGAAATGTGGAACTTCCATTGCCTCCTTGAGACCAAAAGCCACCCAATGTACAAACCATGAACTTGGAGTGATTTCATCAATAGTTTGGTAATGAAATATGAGTGTCACTATTCTTTAGAATCCTGTGAACACCAGACAGAATGGATTCACATAGTTGCCCAACATATTAATGCCCCATCTGTAACTGATGAAGTGAGATGATGGTGGAAAGGACAAACAGAAGCAGCACAAAAACAGACTAGCACATAAAGCATGTCATTTGAAATGGAGGAAATAGAACAGGTCTGGCTGTTGTACATTATTTGCTCAGTTATGCCACAGGCTGTACGTTACAGCAACACCATCACTTCTGTAGAGTAGCTGCTATTAGAAATTCATGAACGACTCCCTCAGACTGATATAGCCTCTGGTGACGGAGGGAAAATACAAAACAGCTCAAAGATGTTTTTTATTTATTTATTTTTACTTTTTTAACACTGACACTTCAGTTTCACAATGTCATTAGAGCAAATTGCATGCTATATTAGGACTTTAGGTCACATTGCACATCACAGTGTTTGATATACTAATTGCTGAGCACTAGAAACTAGCAACAAGCCATTAATTTAAATTATTTTGTTGAGCTGCTTGTAAATACACTTTATTAGCACTGTTTCTCCTGTAATTATTTAGTTTTGCATGTAATTTGGTTACTATGGACACTGTAATCTGTATTGAAACAGTGTTTCAATATTTATAAATACAAAAAGCGTTTCATGTGTGCACTGTGATCCAATCTGAGCTCCAGATGTATTTAAGAAAACTGATAATAACCTGAACTGAAAGAATGGAGTTAAACGTTAAAGTATGTCATGTCTGCAACTCCCAGGCCTGGTGTCACAGACAGGGCTTAGGTTAAACCAGGATTAGGCCATGGTTCAATTAGGACATTTAAGTATCTTTTATAAACGTACAAATTAACATTAGAAAAACATTACTGGTGTGCATCTTGGGACAAATCAATAGTACTAACATATTTTAAGATATGTCAGTGCAAGTTTATTAAAGTTAAAACAGAACAGACATGCATTTTAGTCTGGGACTAGGCTTAAGCCTTGTCTGTGAAACCAGGGGCCAATGTTTAATAGTGCCACTATAACTAGGAAAGGAGTAAGTGTTTTATCATAGAAAAAAAAAATACTGACTGTAATCATGTCACAATGTATTTTCATGTTTTTGGGCACACAGAAAACCTGACCTTGGTTAAATATTTTAATGATTCCCATGGCAATGAAGACCCTATTAATGGAAAAGAACCTAGAATGCTGTTATGTAGTTCAGAATTCAATGTTTAAAAGGTTAAAACACAATTCAGGTATAAGTATCAACCCAACTGTGAAAATGAACTCCCGAATCTTACCGAGCACACACATTTCTCATATAGGATTTGCATGCCGTTCTAAAATTATTTGCATAATTAGTCATAGTTACATGTTCCTCTTATAAACTAGCACTGAGAAATTTGAATATATATATACACACACATTTTTTTTATTATTTATTTGTTTATTTTGATTGATTGGTTGTTTTATTACATTTTTTATTTATTAATTTTTTTTAATCCATTCAATGGTAGTCATTGATCACCAAAACTGTTTGGTAAATGATGACTTTTAATTTTGGGGTAAATTATCGTTTTATGTTAAATTCAATATATTGCATATATGTGACCCTGGACCACAAAACCAGTCATAAGAGTCCATTTTTCAAAATTGAGATTTATACATCATCTGAAAGCTGAATAAATATGCGTTCCATTGATGTATGGTTTGTTAGGATAGGACAATATTTGGCCGAGATACAACTATTTGAAAATCTGGAATCTGAGGGTGCAAAAAAATCACAATATTGAGAAAATCGCCTTTAAAGTTGTCCAAATGAAGTCCTTAGCAATGCATATTACTAATCAAAAATTAAGTTATAATATATTTATGGTAGGAAATGTACAAAATATCTTCATGGAACATGATCTTTACTTAATATCGTAATGATTTTTGGCATAAAAGAAAAATCGATCATTTTGACCCATACAATGTATTTTTGGCTATTGCTACAAATATACCAAAGCGACTTAAGACTGGTTTTGTGGTCCAGGGTCACATATTAATCCACTTTTAAAATAAAACCAGTCAATATAATAATAATAATCAATTGTTTTTATTATTATGTGAAAAAACATGTAATTAACAAAAAATGTTTTACTCCGTTCTATTCAGACACCTATATAAATAAATAAATAAATAACAGGTATCTTTTTTTTTTTTTTAATGATCTCTAACCTACAGGACATAAACAAGCAACATAGCTCAAATTGTGTATTATAACCAGAGAAAATTGCAGACAGGCCTAAACATTTCCTAACATCAAGCCATGGATTCACCTTAACCCTGTAAGGCCCACTGCTGTAAAATTACCACATCAGTTTTAGCTAAACTAAAATAAGGCTGCTCATGTTGTTTTTTTTCCTCTAAGACCACATTTACACAGCCTATTGTTTAGCCTTGCAATGCTATTGGATGCTAGATTAAAAAAAAATAAATAAATAAAAATTTTTAAAAAGGCCTGTTTATCTGGCCATAAACTCACACAGCCTGCAAACTTCCCTTGAAGCACATTGTAACATTCGAGACTGGATAAATATATATAGATATATATTAGGGCTGTCAATCGATTAAACCAAAAGGACACCAAAGAACCAAATGATATAAGGAGCCCATATAAGAAATATGACATATGAAAGGAAAAAAAATTCTGAATTTTAAAGTATGTGTACAGTGCAACAGCAAAGAGTTTTTTTACATTTTAGAGAAGCCAAGTTGCGATACCGAACAGGACCACATGGAGATGCCAAAAAAAAAACCTAAACCAACCGCCTGCTGACTGCAAATACAGTCATGGCCAAAAATATCGGCACCCTTGCTAAATATGATCAAAGGCGGCTGTGAAAATTAATCTGCGTTGTTAATCCTTTTGATCTTTTATTAAAAAAATTCACAAAAATCTAACCTTTCATTGGATAATAAGAATTTAAAATGGGGGGAAATATCGTTATGAAATAAATGATTTCTCAAATACACGTTGGACACAATTATTGGCACCCCTAGAAATTCTTATGAGTAAAATATCTCTGAAGTATATTCCCATTCATATTCACAATTTGTTCTCACTTCTGTGAGATACTGTATCTACTACAGTACACGGATCCATTCCGTATAACTAAACACAGCAATATAAACATGACAAATCAAAACATTATCATGAATGTGTGTGGAAACGTGAACGTACGGAAATGTCTGTTCCTGTGCATAAATACAATGTGTGATCACTCAGTGCGTCAAGAGCACTCATACACGCATTAATATAATGGACTCACGCGTGCTTACTGTACTGTATGACTCCTGTACGCCACCGCAATCGTCTTTACCTTGATTGCAGTCTTCATCCATCAAAACTTTACTAGCGAGACTGGCTATCCAGTCGAGAAAACGTAGTTTACGTCTCATCTGGCCATACAGCGGTGGGATGTGTTAACAATCCGTTCAGTCTGTACTTCACACAAGCGTGTGACATGTGAAGGCTCGCGCTCTTCAGAGACAGTCACAGAATATGACAGAGCTCGTGTTTAAAAGCGAAACACACAATTAATAATTCACTTAAAACGCAACGCGAGTCTCTGTTCTCTCTGCAATCTCTGATGTAATCAGCCTGGTTTCCTTTATACAGTATTAGTGCTGTTTTGGACGGATTGTTTGAATGCATTCGCTTACTGGATCATTGGACTGAAAACTTTCCTGGAGTTTAGCAGCTTAAAATGATCTAATCGCAAGCAGAGTAGCAAAATTGGGTTAAAGGGTTAGAATAGAAATTGTGCTTCAGTAATTTTGCGTTAATTAAGGATTATAGTTAAGGATTGTAAAATTAATCGCATGCGTTAACTCGTTAACGATGACAGCCCTAATATACATATACATAACATATGACTGTCTCATATGTGTATGATATCACTGATGCCGTCCAAAATGGGAACAGTGACTTTGAGTTGGACTCTGATACAAGAGAAGAAATTTTTAAAGTCAAGTCATGATGAATGTTTTAAAGCTTTCATTCAGTTCACCAGGTTCTGTAAATATAATCTGAATATATTTTTATAATAAATGTTTATTTTTTCATAAAAATATGACTAATTTTATCATTGATGTGTGATTATTAGTGTGAATACATATATTGACTATTGTTATGCAGTTACAGAAGCATTTCACCCTGCAAATGAACCTTTAGATGTCCTCTACATTTGTTCAGACAGTGAGTAAAATCTGTGAAGTTCTGCTAGCCAAGAGCCCAACGCTGCAATATTGCAAGAGACAGTGTCCATTCTCTCTAACATTGAGGGATTAGCAAAGCCAAATGCAGCTGCATTCTTGTGTCCACTCTCCCCCTCCCATTGCAGAAACATATACTATCTAGCTTGTCCTGAGAGGGTATGGCAGATGGATGAAATGGCACACAAGACTGGCATTTTTTCTTTTCTTTTTTCCTAACAAGGATTTCTAAGGTAGTTATAAGCGCTGATACTAATCACACTTATTTCAGAAGAAAAGCCCCCACCGTACCTTTCCTCCATCCCTGCTGTTGATCCATGTGGCTCTGCAATAGCTGATCCCATCAGACAGGCTGGGTGAAATGGGAGACGAACCGTAATGCAATTGACCCTGTGTCTCCCTACGCGCCTCGGCCGCCGCGCCACTCAGAAGGGGCTTCCCACTAGGAAAATGCTCAGATCAATTCACATCTTAGTAATGAGTTTTGCCATGCTGGTTATATCCGCTATAATATTAGAACAGTGTCCCCATGAACAAATCCAGCATCTCAAACCCCTCAGTCAAGATTTTCCAACAGAACTACTATCACAAATGACTACAGAACTGGGCCGCATCTAGACAATGACATTAATAAAGATCCCATGAATTCAAAATTGGATTTTTGTGGCTTTTTGTCCAGGTCTATTGAATTTGAAGGCATCTCTATGTTAACGCAAAGGTTTCCAAACCTTTTAAAGGGGTCATATGATGCGATTTTAATTTTTCCTTTCTCTTTGGAGTGTTACAAGCTCTTGGTGCATAAAGAAGATCTGTAAAGTTGCAAAGACTAAAGTCTCAAATCCAAAGAGATATTCTTTATAAAAGTTAAGAGTCAGCCACACCTACCTAAAACGGCTCGTTCTAACACGCCCCCACATATCTACGTCGCTATGTGGGAAGATTTGCATAACGCCGCCCAAATGTTCACGCAAAGAAAGAAGGCGTAACTTTCATTCTCGCTGTAGTTTTGGTGTTGCCGCCGCCATGTTGTAAAGACGCTGTGTGCTTCGTTGTTAAAGCGAAACTACTTTGTTTAGAAAGGCGGGGCATAGAGGAGAAACAATAATGTACAGTATGTGGAAAATAATGTGTTTTTTTAACCTTAAACCGCATAAACACATTTCATTACACCAAATACACAAAATAATGTTCTTTTTAGCAGCATCATATGACCCCTTTAAAAGCCAAAGGACTTCCCAAATATGAAGTCACTTTATTCAGCAAGGATGCAATGAAATGATCAAAGTAATCGTTCAAAGCGTCAATAAATCATTCAAAGTCTACTTGTGTTATTCTGTGTGCTTAAGGTGTGTTTTTTTTTTTTTCTACAGGTTATCTTAACCCCCTGGGGTCGAAGCCCGCACTGGTGCAGTCTGTCTCGTATTTTCTTGATGACCATGAAAAGAACTAAAAATACTCCCTTCATTTTTGATCGTACAGATAAGAATAAGGTATCATTTGAAACTGCAAAGGGTCTACTTTTATTTGTGTATAGTCATAATAACAACAAAACAATGTGTGCTTTTGTAAATAAAGCGGGTGCACTCTGTGCCGTCTCGGTCACCTCTCTTCACAGACATGTAAATAAAACAACCTGAATCTCCACGAATACTTGTCTCAAAGACATGAGAAATATATGTATAGAAAGCTTGAAATGTCTACTTTTAAATGAAGTCACGTCCAAAAAAATATTCTCTGTTAAAGTAATCCATCTGAAACCAACGCGATGTCCAGTTTTTCCCGTCTCAACTCATTATCTCTAATGTGGTCCCGCCCACGAGCCGATCGCGCTTTTCAAATTCTAAACATCCACGTGAGACGTGCGCGCATGTAAACGCCCACATCGCCTCCACGTAAACAAACGTGAAGAGTTCATCCCGGCTACTTTTTATTTCTGGAAGAAGACGCGCTGAGGAATAACCCAGAATTTACCTCAGAAGAACACCACAACACGATGCGTCGCACAGCTAGATCCAGTGGCGAATATCATTCTGATGAGTAGCCTAAGATTACTTGAATCTGTTGTTATTGTGACATAACTTGTACACATTTTACTAGTTAGACTTTTCCCAAACTATAATTGCTGACTACATGTATGAAATCAAGTGAAACATTCTGAAATATGTTTCATTTCATTGTCTAAATGTCTCACAACACCAGGATGTGTTCAATGTTGTATAACATATAAAACCACAAGATATAAAAGTAGTGTTAACACTAAGATATTAGAGTGTATGAATGTTTAGCACAAAGGTGTGTTACTATTCAAGTCTCAGTGTTCAAATCAGTATGTTCAGCATAAGGGCATTGTATCACAAAACATGTTTTACAAATGTTAAATCAATATATTGTTTTCTGTGAATGAGTGAACATGATAATTTTCACATTTTGTAGCAAAAACTCTAGTCAACCACATCCAGTTCTCAAAAGTCTTGTGAACAAATATTCTGTATTAAGGCTGTAGCTATCGATTATTTTAGTAATCGAGTATTCTACCGATTATTCCATCGATTAATCAAGTAATAAGACAAAGTCATTTTTCTTTATTAAAGAGCAATACTAGATATACAAGAGAAAATAGGTTAGGTCTCTTAAAATAACAACTAATTTGTTTCCTTTTTAGAAAAATTTATATTTTTACTGCTGAAATTGCATACATTAATTACCGTTAAAACTATACCCATTTAATGCATTTAACTGCCAAATTACGTACAAAATGCAAATACAAATATATAAAAAAATTTAAAATAAATAAAAATAAGAAATTAAGTAAATAAATAAATAAAAATACAAAAATCTATTTCACATTACTTTAAAAAAGGTAAACATTACAACCTAAAATTAAGGCATAAATCAAGAAAAATAAAAATCTATTTCACATTACTTTATAAAAGGTAAAAAGGTACAAACTAAAACTAAGGCATAAATCAAAATAATAGTAATAAAAATAATAATACCTAAACACTGCATTTATGTCGTGCAACTTAACTTTCAAGTTTCAGCCTAACTAAAGCTCGAGCATAACATAAGCCTTTACGGTCTTCTTGGAAGGCTTTGTGGATTTTGTGAGAGGCAAAAATCAGTGGACACGAAGGTAACTTGGAACAAGAACAAGAACAAGAGTCCATACACAATTTCTAAAATTTAACATGAAATTAGAGTTATTTGGAGAATAAACCCTCTTAAATGTCTCTCTACGTACTTTATGTGCGTGTGTGAAACTTGTTTTTGATATCCTTTATATTCTGTGTACTGGTCAGTTCACAGCAGTGATAGAAATTAATCTGTTCCAATAAGTTTAAATCGATTTTTACATTTTATGGGCATTTTTACCTTTATAAAGCCTTTTTTTCTAAAAGTGTGCAT
>NW_015552879.1:30202-33510 GCF_001515605.1 Sinocyclocheilus anshuiensis | reverse complement strand
ATTTACATTTTTATTGCTGAAATTGCATACATTAATAACCGTGATAACTAAACCCATTTAATGTATTTAATTGTCAAATTGCATTCAAAATGCAAATACAAATATCAATAATAAAAAAAAAATAAAAAAATAAATGTGAAAAATCAATTTACTTTAAAAAAGGTAAACAGTACAAACTAAAACTAAGGCATAAATCAAAATAATAGTAATACAAATAATAATAATACCTAAACACTGCATTTATGTCGTGCAACGGAACTTACAAGTTGCAGCCTAACTAAAACTCAAGCATGACATGAGCCTTTACTGTCTTCTTGGAAGGCTTTGTGGCTTTTGTGAGAGGCACAAATCAGTGGACAGGAAGGTAACTTGGAACAAGAATAAGAGTCCATACACAATTTCTAAACACATTTTTCTGCAACATGAAATTAGAGTTATTTGGAGAATAAACCCTCTTAAATGTCTCTCTACGTACTTTATGTGCGTGTGTGAAACTTGTTTTTGATATCCTTTATATTCTGTGTACTGGTCAGTTCACAGCAGTGATAGAAATTAATCTGTTCCAATAAGTTTAAATACTTAACTTTCAAGTTTCAGCCTAACTAAAGCTCGAGCATAACATAAGCCTTTACGGTCTTCTTGGAAGGCTTTGTGGATTTTGTGAGAGGCAAAAATCAGTGGACACGAAGGTAACTTGGAACAAGAACAAGAACAAGAGTCCATACACAATTTCTAAAATTTAACATGAAATTAGAGTTATTTGGAGAATAAACCCTCTTAAATGTCTCTCTACGTACTTTATGTGCGTGTGTGAAACTTGTTTTTGATATCCTTTATATTCTGTGTACTGGTCAGTTCACAGCAGTGATAGAAATTAATCTGTTCCAAGAAGTTTAAATTGATTTTTACATTTTATGGGCATTTTTACCTTTATAAAGACTTTGTGCATCATCTTTTGAGTCAAATTCTTACATTTAATCAGTCAATTAGAATAATAAGACATTTGGGCTGTTCCCACACAAATTATATCAGTATCAACAAAATTCATCTTTGCAATGCAGAGGAAACACAGAAGCAGTATCTGAAGAGGTATTTAGATGTAGGCCTATTTACACTATTTAATTCAGCTCAGAGGGACATGAATGCATTTAACCTGCAGTTACAAATGCATAAATAATATTTTGTTATTTTAAACATGAAACATTGAATACTGATATTTAGAATTATTTTAAAAATGAAAAGATACTTTAAAAGTGAATTAAAACCGCCAGTAGGTGGCAGCAAGTCACTGTTAATAAGTGATTCATTGCGATTGAACCGAATAATTTAAACGGATGATTCATTCAGGAATGAAACACAGTCATGTTGCTCAGAGACACAAAACAGTGCTGTGGCTCTGTTTGGAATTATTTTTTTGTTATAATAATTTGCAAATAATTTGCCTCGATGATTTTTTGTATTCGAGTTACTCGAGAACATGTACTTTCATGCTGCTCACAAATTATTGTAGCCAAGTTTGTGCTGAATACAGTGTTATCAGACTTTAGCCATTAAAAAAATTTTAAGATACTGAAAAAAAAACAAATGTCAGGGCATGCCAAAATTTCTCCAGGGCCCCAAAACACCCTCAGACCCCAGAGGGTTAAGGGGTTTTCCATTGTTTTAATTTTAGTTTTACTTTTTTTATTGAAAGAAGAAACCAATCTAATGTATAGTTGATATTTTGGGGCTTAATACTATAGAAAATAAATAAAAGTTTTTCAGTTAGAGTGCTTTCAGCTTGTTTATTTTAATCTAAAAATATGACATTAGGTTGCTTCAAAAAATTGTGAAATTGTGATCATCGTAATTAATAATTACAATTTCTGTCATGACAACTCTCTGAGGGATTGGCATGGTAATGTACATGACAATGTTAATGTATTTAGTCTTGGCGGAATAGATCTGCTACACTGCTGCTGCGGCAGAGCAAGTACCGAGGCTTGCTACTGCCAATACATCCACAACATGCTGCTGTGAGCATGGAAGAAATATTGCTGCTGCAAATATAACATACATGAAATAACCCCCATATAGCATACATGAATCACCTCGTAGCAGATCAATACAGGTGGAGCTGGGGAAGGTGGGGGGTTTCTGAAGCAAGCTGCACTGCTACGCCAAGCACTAGTCATATATTTGAATGTTGAGCAGCGAGCTCATAGGCTACTGATACAGGAGAGAACGAATCAGCTGAGCCATGTGATAATGATGGCTTAACCGGCTTAACAATAGTGGCCTATGGCTATGTGAGCCTTGGCTGCCACGCCGACCGGCTTAACAGTAGTGGGCTATGACTATGTGAGCCTGGGCTACCACGCCGACTGGCTTAACTCTAATGAGACGCGCACTATGTGTAATGTTTAATTAACAAAATGGATATAAGTTGCAATCCGATAGATAAGACCCCAGCACCCACCTGAGCAAATATCATAATTTAGTCATTTGAAAACTGCTGTTACTTTCTCCACTTCATCAGTCCCAGCGGCAGCATAACAGCTTGTTAATTCATGTTCGTGCAATGATGAGACAGACAAAGTTAGCCGAATGCATGCCATTTTACTCTCGTGCAGATAAAAGTTGTCTGAGGAGACGGACAAAGTTATCGATGCATGCCATTTTACTCTCTCGTGCAGATAAAAGTTGTCAAAGTTACAGTGCACAAAAACCCCTGGGTGGACTGACCTGAATGAACTGAAAAAACATCGACCTTAGAAATAACGAACGTGAACACTGGGATAATCTCTGAAGTATATGGCGAACCCCGTTGACAAGCATACACAAGAATGCTTATTTCATTTAACGTGTTTCATGTCTGTTACTATCGGTGTGTCCTCAGGGCGATTACATATGCTCTAAAATGCATTTTGCTCTAGCTGTATAAACACAGGGAAGATGCTAAATGCTGCTGCTAATATGCTTAATATTCGCTCCTGCATACAATGCAAACTGCTAACATGATACTTTGTTTGATTATGGTTGATCATTTTTTAATTCAATTAGGCAGACCACGCAATACACAGCGATATGGATTAGAAGAGCACTAGTTATTACGGCAAGCACTAGTCATATATTTGAATGTTGAGCAGCGAGCTCATTGGCTACTCATACAGGAGAGAACCAATCAGCTGAGCCATGTGATAATGATGTCATTAGGTCAGATCGAGTTAAGTGAAAGTGAAGTGACTTGTGGTGTCCCATACTCAGAATTTGTGCTCTGCATTTAACCCAAGTGCACACACACAGCAGTGAGTAGTGAACACACACCC
>NW_015552879.1:29252-29655 GCF_001515605.1 Sinocyclocheilus anshuiensis | reverse complement strand
TGCAGCATTAAAGTTAACGATTAATCGATTAATTGATCGTTAATTTAAACGACGATCGATCATGGAAATTATCGAAAATTTACATCCCTAGTCCGAACATTATGAGAGGCTTTCCTACCTGCCTGTCAACATATGTATTTGCATACCTCTGCGCACGCTTAACCGGCTTAACCGGCTTAACAATAGTGGCCTATGGCTATGTGAGCCTTGGCTGCCACGCCGACCGGAGTGGGCTATGTGGGCTATGACTATGTGAGCCTGGGCTACCACGCCGACTGGCTTAACTCTAATGAGACGCGCACTATGTGTAATGTTTAATTAACAAAATGGATATAAGTTGCAATCCGATAGATAAGACCCCAGCACCCACCTGAGCAAATATCATAATTTAGTCATTTGAAAA
>NW_015552879.1:25992-29237 GCF_001515605.1 Sinocyclocheilus anshuiensis | reverse complement strand
AAAACTGCTGTTACTTTCTCCACTTCATCAGTCCAGCATAACGCATAACAGCTTGTTAATTCATGTTCGTGCAATGATGAGACAGACAAAGTTAGCCGAATGTTTTACTCTCAGAAATAACGAACGTGAACACTGGGATAATCTCTGAAGTATATGGCGAACCCCGTTGACAAGCATACACAAGAATGCTTATTTCATTTAACGTGTTTCATGTCTGTTACTATCGGTGTGTCCTCAGGGCGATTACATATGCTCTAAAATGCATTTTGCTCTAGCTGTATAAACACAGGGAAGATGCTAAATGCTGCTGCTAATATGCTTAATATTCGCTCCTGCATACAATGCAAACTGCTAACATGATACTTTGTTTGATTATGGTTGATCATTTTTTAATTCAATTAGGCAGACCACGCAATACACAGCGATATGGATTAGAAGAGCACTAGTTATTACGGCAAGCACTAGTCATATATTTGAATGTTGAGCAGCGAGCTCATTGGCTACTCATACAGGAGAGAACCAATCAGCTGAGCCATGTGATAATGATGTCATTAGGTCAGATCGAGTTAAGTGAAAGTGAAGTGACTTGTGGTGTCCCATACTCAGAATTTGTGCTCTGCATTTAACCCAAGTGCACACACACAGCAGTGAGTAGTGAACACACACCCAAGGGTCTCACTTCAGAGCGCTGGTTATTCATTGCCACCACCGTCAAATCCTGCCGGACCTGAGACTCGAACCCACGATCTTCGGGTTACAAGTCAGACTCTCTATCCATTAGGCCACGACTGCCCCCCAAGACCTATCGGCCTATTTCATGCCAGAACTCTGTATTTCAATTACAATTTCAAGGGAATAATCAACAGTTATGATTTTTGTCATAATCGTGCAGCCCTATTAAGCAGCACAAATGTTTTCAACATTTCAATAATAATAAGAACCCAATTTCCTGAGCATCAAATCAGCATATTAGAATGATTTCCGAAGGATCAATTTGTGAGTAGGGCTGGGCAATTTTTTTCTGATTTTATCTATTAATTCAAATGTAATGTTTTGCCATAATTTTTTTCTTTTTTATTTATTTAAATTGAGGATTCACGGTTTTGAATGAAATATTAACAAACGTTACAATTAGACACGGCGCACCTGATTAACCTCACAAGCGTGAGTGAGCTCTTTGAAGGCCATAACATATTGTTAGTCCTAAGCAGCTTTTCACACAGAATGCGATTTTGCGTTGAAAAACACAAGACGTGAGCAGGGGAATGTGGGAAAAAAATTAAGATGTGAGATGCAAGTTGAACTTCTTTTAACTTGAGTGGTTCATATTTCAGAATGCTGTTTTATGCACAAGATGCTTAAAAACACACGAGATGCTAATGCAACAGTCAAACACATCCATCAAGTGCATGTTTACATGGAAAAGCAGCATAATGGAAAACCAATAGAAAAGCAGTATAGTGGAATGCAACAACAACAACAAAAAAAAAACCTTCATATTTTGTTTACATGATGGTGACAGGCTGAAATGTGTTATTTTCTTTTTACAAAACATTTACTGTTAATAATAGCTTACTATGAAATAGCCTACATCATAATACTACTGTATTACTTTGTCATTTTGAATTTGAATTCTCTTTAACCAGTTGATTTAACCAGAAGTTTTTAACAAAGAGAATGTTACTTGAATCGTTGTTGTAGTTACGTTTAAGTCGACTAGTTAAATATTAAACAAAAACAAAACAAAAAAAAACTGAATTAATTAATTACTTAAAGAATTGATTAACTTAAAAAACAAAAAACAACAATTAACTTAAAAAAAAAAAACAAACACTGAAGACTGGAGTAATGGTGGCTGAAATTTAAATTTCGCCATCACAGGAACAAATTACATTTTAAAATATATTACAATAGAAACTGTTATTTTAAATATATTTCACAATATTACTGTTACTGTACTGGTACTTTATTTTGATCAAACAAATACAGCCTTGGTAAGCATACGGTTTCAACAGGAAATCAAACATGGCAAAGAAAACTGAACTCAAAGAAATATAATTAAAGAAACTTTAGCTTTAATAGTACAGCAGGGTAATACCATGGGAAGTCCCTGGGAAGTACAGTACAGAAGTCCTGTGTAAATACCGTGATGTATGAATGTTTATTCATTCAGTACTACTGCATTTACAATCTGATACTCTAGTTTTAACATTGGCAAAAGAAAGCTGCATCAGAATTATCTTCAGTTTACAATGTGTGCTTTAGGGAACAAAGCCATTAGTCTTCTATCAAAGTTGTACATGGTAATGTTGTAAACGGCAAATGTAACTTAGCAATTCTGTGTGGTACACTGTCATAGCCAACTCTGACATATAAGAGGTCATTGCACTATAAAAACATCCTGTAAGTTTCAGAACTCAAAAAATTCTCGTTAGTCTAAAAACTGCTTATATTTAAGCCAATCTACCAAAACGACAGCTTGTGGAATATGCCACTCTATGATGTAAAAGTGTGGCTAAACACCAGCTCTGCAGGAGAAGATCAACGCCTGCTTCTACATCACTGCCTGTTTAGCCCCGCCCACCGATTCGCACATGTAGTGTAAATAACGAGATAGATTAACGCAGGTCTACAGAGAAACCAAACGATAAACTTTATTTGATTAACTTTATTTTTAATGAAGTTCCAGATCGCGTCAGTAAGAACTTGGTCCTTTGTTCACTTCATTTTACCGTTTTTTAACAGTGTTACGATGAAAGGGGTCAAAACAGGACCGAGAATAGCCTATTACTTCTAAATGATGATATTTTTTGATGTAAAAGTCTTGATAACATTATAAGTGGACCTGAGAGAACAGTGTAAAATAAAAAAACAAAGGCAGTTCATGACCCCTTTAATTGGCGAAAGCTTGGAATTCATGTAATGCACCTGCGGTCTTTTGGCCAACGGCCACAGCAGGATTCCCAACAGCTCAGCTTCTCACAAAACTAGGATTTAAAAAACGGAGAGCTGGCGAGTTTGATACCATGCATTTCCCATCTGGTCCTGAACTGGACAATAGAGACATTCATGTGGTAAAGGGACAAGTCTGGGAACTGGACCAGCGTAGACTGTAACACACCGCCTCACGATTGAGAGGACTGCGGACTCCCTCCATTTTGAGGACCCGGGGTTCTTTCACCTTGAGGCTGTAAGGGTCTAAGCAATTTACTTCCTTAACGGAGAGCTTCAGGGCAGCTCAGCAG
>NW_015552879.1:717-25565 GCF_001515605.1 Sinocyclocheilus anshuiensis | reverse complement strand
GGAACCTCAAAGCCTCACGAAGGAAAGTCATTGCCATTTTCCTGAATTATCATCTTACTGAAGAGTATGAGAATTGAATTGTTGGACTGAATGAATCCTAAATCCTAAAATCTATTACTTGAAAATCTTGATGATGGTGTGTGATCTTCAAGTTAAATCAGTTAAATCAGAAATATCATAATTAGAAATTATGTGCACATGAATGATCAAGCGAAGTCATATTTGCAGGTGGGAAATTAGATTTCCATTTCATTTAAGTAAATGAATTAATTAATTGCCTGTTTATTTGTTTTGGTTTGACTACTTGTGCATTTTGATTTTGACTTGAATGCGCGACAAGTTACGACTGCAAGATTTGGAGCCTCCCGGGTAGGGCTGGGCGATATAGCTAAAAAAAGTATCAATGATATAATGTTTCATATCGTTCGGTATCGATAATTATTGACATTTTTTATAACCTTTTTTAAAACAAAGAGCAATAGAATTTTTTTTTTAATTCAACCACTGTATTTTTCATTTACCCAATTTAAGACAAACAAATAATTTTTTGTTTTAACAGTCAAACACAAAATAAAATTTAAACAAATATCTAATTTCTTATGTTTTATATGCAGATTAAATAGCCACAGGAGGGCGCAATGAGCAAAATAATGCAGCGCATTAAATTGTGTATATAATGCAATTAAAATAACAGTCTATAAAAATGTGCACAACGTCTAAATTAACATATATAAATCAAATATAATTGCGCATAAACAATTATGTACAAAACAGCATCATGTATTTATACATAGCTTAATTCAAATAGCCAAGCTCCGATCAGACAGACTGCATTTAGAAACATGAGACGCAGTGAAATGGAATAAACCTCCACAAATTCGCAACGTGTTTTCTAAAAGTTTAAACTCTTTTAACTTTACATGGTTTATTATACATCTCTTGCGTGAGACACGAGTGCAACAGTCATAGTTGTCTGTCCCAAAGTTGTGGCTAATATGCGTTCTTTGTGAATTGCTTGGTTTCGGTTTTAACCTAACCAATAACTTCTCTGCATTGAGCTTCTAAATTTCTCTAATATTTTGAATGAATAACGCAGCAGCGGTTCGTCTTGTGGGTTCAACTGGACAGACTAACAAAAACCATTAAATACGACAAAGACACTTACATTATCATCACCGCATCTTGTGCGCCTCTGATGTGGCTCCCTCACTGACGCACAACCTAACATTCAAATGCAAATTTTTATTTTAAATTTGACTAATATTCATTTTTTTATTCACAAACTCCTCATCACAGGCAGGCACAGCACTCAGCATGTGTCCGTGTGTGCGGTCTGCTTGTCACTCATAGCACAAGCCTATATTGTGCGCTATATCAAACACTTTCTTCTATCGTTATTGATGGTGTACCGTCGATAAATACCGATACCGTTTTATCGCCCAGGCCTACAGTATCACTACCAAACAATCCTATTGTACTTCCTGTGAGGAAAGGAAGAGCATGCACACACATCAGAGGTGCCATAGCATCATCAAATGCGGACTTAAATATCCTGTTCGGTCACTTCTGCTCAGCACCTTGTAACAAATTAATGGAGGTGTTGCAGTATTTCACAGCTGTATGTTATTATTTTACAAAGCTGTAAAGGGGACTTACCGACTCCAACAGTGCCAAACCGCGGTGAGACCAGTGGGCTGGGGTTGAACTGGGTGTATGGCGTGACTTGTGGATGGTTGAACAGCCCATAGGAGTTCCCAGACTGGAAGGATGATGGTGGGGCAGTGGAAGATCCCATAGAGGACTAACAGATGAATAAAGCATGATGAGGTCACTGCTCATGAACAAGGACAAACTGAAAACCAACACCATGCAATCTAAGAACTATCAAACAAAACTCAAATTTAATTTCTTAATACATGTTTTTGCTAGTTTCAGTATTAGAAAGCTAATGAGCTGCCGACCTAGACTGCATTTTGAGTGCAAGTCCTTTTCTGATGGAACTAGTTTGGAGGCGGTTCAGTTAACTTGTTTCATAGACACTTAAATTGTGTTCCATGCATCGTTGGCAACAGCATCCAACATTAAAAGAAAATGTAATTATTGAAACAAATTAATGGATTTGGTTGAAATATTTTTATCTCTGGCCAAATCCAGAGAACAGGTTTAGCAGATATTACAGAAATCCCAATCTTGCCTGAATCAGTACATGATATAATTAATTGTAAAAAAAAAAATTAGAATTAAAATAATATTTCAATAATTAGACTTAAACACCCATTTTCCGTACTCTTCCAGTGCTTGTTTTTGTTTAATATTATGACTGTGGTCCCATGAGATATTTTTCTTCATGATAACGTCTCCATTTCAAGGATTTTAACGTCACTGGCTGATGCTGTGAAGCATTAAATTCCCATTGCTTTTGCTTTGGTACAACAACAAAGTCAGACTAAGCAATAACATAGACAACTAAGATTGTATACGATTATTCAATAAACACTGCTCTTTTTCTTTTTTTTTTTACAAAAGTCTCCTGCTTCCCGCTCTTTTATACTGCCTCTGTCTGCTTCTTTGACTAATAGAAGACCGTTAATAACAGTTTTGGATACCAGGCAAAACTATATATCCAGATTTCTGTAAGCATCTGGTAAAAAAAAAAAGGTTGGATCCAAATCCTTGGCTTTCCTGATGTGTTGAAAGGATCTAACAATAGGCAGCTCACCAGACTTTGGCCTACATGTGCCTAAAATACACTACTTGCAGTTATAATAAGTTAATCTTATTATAAACTAGGGATGTTTATTTCGGTTATTTCTCCTAACCGACAACCGACGCTCGTTAACCGGAACCTCAAAGCCTCACGAAGGAAAGTCATTGCCATTTTCCTGAATTATCATCTTACTGAAGAGTATGAGAATTGAATTGTTGGACTGAATGAATCCTAAATCCTAAAATCTATTACTTGAAAATCTTGATGATGGTGTGTGATCTTCAAGTTAAATCAGTTAAATCAGAAATATCATAATTAGAAATTATGTGCACATGAATGATCAAGCGAAGTCATATTTGCAGGTGGGAAATTAGATTTCCATTTCATTTAAGTAAATGAATTAATTAATTGCCTGTTTATTTGTTTTGGTTTGACTACTTGTGCATTTTGATTTTGACTTGAATGCGCGACAAGTTACGACTGCAAGATTTGGAGCCTCCCGGGTAGGGCTGGGCGATATAGCTAAAAAAAGTATCAATGATATAATGTTTCATATCGTTCGGTATCGATAATTATTGACATTTTTTATAACCTTTTTTAAAACAAAGAGCAATAGAATTTTTTTTTTAATTCAACCACTGTATTTTTCATTTACCCAATTTAAGACAAACAAATAATTTTTTGTTTTAACAGTCAAACACAAAATAAAATTTAAACAAATATCTAATTTCTTATGTTTTATATGCAGATTAAATAGCCACAGGAGGGCGCAATGAGCAAAATAATGCAGCGCATTAAATTGTGTATATAATGCAATTAAAATAACAGTCTATAAAAATGTGCACAACGTCTAAATTAACATATATAAATCAAATATAATTGCGCATAAACAATTATGTACAAAACAGCATCATGTATTTATACATAGCTTAATTCAAATAGCCAAGCTCCGATCAGACAGACTGCATTTAGAAACATGAGACGCAGTGAAATGGAATAAACCTCCACAAATTCGCAACGTGTTTTCTAAAAGTTTAAACTCTTTTAACTTTACACGGCTGTCTATACATCTCTTGTGTGAGACGCGAGTGCAACAGTCATAGTTGGCTGCCCCAAAAATGCGCCTAATATGCGTTCTTTGTGAATGGTTTGGTTTCGGTTTTAACCTAACCAGTAACTTTTCCGCATTGAGCTTCTATATTTCTCTAATATTTTGAATGAATAACGCAGCAGCGGTTCGTCTTGTGGGTTCAACTGGACAGACTAACAAAAACCATTAAATACGACAAAGACACTTACATTATCATCACCGCATCTTGTGCGCCTCTGATGTGGCTCCCTCACTGACGCACAACCTAACATTCAAATGCAAATTTTTATTTTAAATTTGACTAATATTCATTTTTTTATTCACAAACTCCTCATCACAGGCAGGCACAGCACTCAGCATGTGTTCGTGTGTGCTGTCTGCTTGTCACTCATAGCATGCGCCTATATCGTGCGCTATATCATCGTTATCGATGAAGGTGTACTGTCGATAAATACCGATACTGTTTTATTGCCCAGGCCTACTCCCAGGTGTATTCAAAAGCAGCAACGGTTCTGGAATAAAGTGGAACAACGTGTCACATGAGGCCTTCTTTCCAAACTCTTCAAGTCAAATCTGCTGAAACACACTTTGAGATTTTACTTCACTGACCTCGGCTGTCTGTCATCGTAGACTAGTGAGCGGCGTACAGTACTGTCACACAGGGCAAGAGAGGGTGAGACAGACAGCTCAGCTCACACCGCTGAATCTGAGAGATGTTGGTGCACCCTGCAGGACCGCTGAACTTTGGCCTCATGTAGATTGCGACTAATGGAAAGTCAACAATCTCCCTTCACAGATGGCAAGGTCCACAGTGGAGAAAAGAGCAATGGAGGTCTCTGGGGCCAAACATACATACTTTGTTAAGCAAACTCTGGACCATGGCAAAACACAGAGGCTCGACATTAGGCTCGCTGTGATAGTCGGTGTTACTGGTGTTACGTCACTTGCCCGCCGCGGCACCGCCCCCACCATCGTTTAGATTTTTTTATAGTAATAAAAATCATTTTGTTCCGTTAGAGAACAGACACTACAATTAAAAACTGAACACGGCTGCTCAAAAGCCTGTTGACTTATGCTGTTTATCTAAGGTGATTTGTTACTTTATTTAAACTTGGTGTAAATGTATTTATTTTATTTTACATCAAGGTCTATGCCGTACCTCCATGCTTTCTTATTAATTTTGCTAAGAAACGTTCTATGTTTCTTATTTATTTGGTTTCTTATTTGTTTGCTGATTTTCAGTTTTTTTATATTTAAACTTTGTGTAAGTTATTTGTTATTTTATATTAGGCCTATAGCATGGTGTATTTGTATTTGTTTTGTTAATTAAAGTTCTATAAGTGAGTTTGTCGTTGTACTGTTGATGCCGAATTGACGCTAATTCGAAAATGAACGTAAAATGCGCACAGGCATTTACAAGCTTTTTTAAAAGCGAAGGAAAGTGAGGAAAAGAGGGAAAACTCCAACAAACTACCCTATCCCCCGGTGATACCGGTATTACCGGTGTTGTCACACGTAGATTAACCGGTGGAAAAATTTCCTCACCGTCACAACCCTAGTTGACATGTTGAAAGATTCCAAAAAAAAAAGAAAATCAGATTTTGGGCATAAAAAGCAAAAATTTCCTCTGCTACCTTCATTGCTAGAATACACTCGACATAATGCATAACCATCTTGACAAGCTGTCATTGAGAAAGCACTTACCAACTAGTTTTGTTCTATTCGTTCTGCAAATATGGGGAAGTCGTGGCCTAATGGTTAGAGAGTCGGACTCGTAACCCAAAGGTTGCGGGTTCGAGTCTCGTACCGGCAGGGATTGTAGGTGGGGGGAGTGAATGTACAGCACTCTCTCCCAATTTCTTGAGCAAGGCACCGAACCCCCAACTGCTCCCCGGGCGCCGCAGCAAAAATGGCTGCCCACTGCTCCAGGTGTGTGTTCACTGCTGTGTGTGCACTTTGGATGGGATAAATGCAGAGCACTAATTCTGAGTATGGGTCACCATACTTGGCCACATGTCACGTCACTACACTTTTTTTTTTTATAACTAAAGATTGTGGTTGATGCTTGAGCATCAACATCGAGCCTCACAATTATGTGCAGGCTGTAACAGCCATACCTCAAGCATCTGACTGCAACGAGAGCTGTTAGTTATAGTGTCTGACCTCATATATACATTTAGACTAGGGATGGGAGAAAAAAAAAAGATTTTCCGATGCATCGCGATTCTCTCTTCAACGATTCTGAAATGTTCAGAATCGATTCAGAGCACGGTTTTTCCCCACATATGGCCCGTGTGTGAGCTAGAGACAATCGCGGCAGGCTTCATTGCACAGAAGCTGTGCTGTGAGACATGTGCGCATTGCTTGACAGTGTGTGCTTCCACCCGCTGTTATTGCAGTATTTTACTTTAGATATGCTTTTATTTATGCCGTTTGGAATGCAGTACGTATAAGATGCACGAAACCCACGAACTGACAGACTTTCACGTGTGCTTTGGGTTTGATGTCCTGAAGATCGATCGCGGCTGCTGTTAAATGCACTTGCATCTCCGAATACTTTTATATGATTTTGATGTAAGTCAGTTATGTTTTCAGAACAGGACAAAACATCTGATATATCGAAATAGAAATGTGCATTAGTGTGAATCAGTCTGAATGCAGCCTGTTAAAGCTGCCACTGTCTGTGATCTCATCAGTAATAATCAAACAGCAATAATGCTGAGGAAAAAAGAAAAACCCATAATTATGATTGTCTGTAAACTTTCGGATAGCCTACTTAAGCAACACTTATTTTTAAAATAGGTAATTATTTTAAAAAGTAGCCTGCTTATATAATTAAATTTTTTTTAAATTAAGTAAAATTTGCACAAAATAAATTTGATATAAAATGTATATGAAAATGTAGCCATGTGCAGTAATATTGAAAATTGAGAATGCGACGCATCGTGAAACTAGTGAAGATTCACACCCCTATTTTTAAGATGGCAGTACTGACTTACAGAGATTCCAACTAAAAACAAGAAGAATAGAAACTGCAATTTTGGGTAAAATGTAAAGTTGTAAAGATGTATTTGCACAGCAGAAGAATTAATTAGGAAAAAATGTAGATCAAGAATCGTTTTGGAATCGGATCGTGACTCCCAGAATCAGAATCGGAATCGGAATCCGATCGGATCGTGAAGTGCCTAAAGATTCCCACCCCTAATTTAGACAGGCCTGTATCTGGGAAAATCAGATAGTACAGAACACACAATTTTAGGTCTGTGCCTGTTTTTTTTTTGTTTTATAGGCAGTCAACTGCATGGAGGGAATTCAGTGACGGGTATAAACCAAAGGAATCATACATTCCTGCACTTTTATCTATCAGTGCAATACACAGTGCACAGTAGTCTGATGTTAAATGGGTCAATGACAAATAAGAGTGTCCACGATAAAGAAAAAAAAAATCAACGATCATAGAAATGTACTCTTTGTATTCATGTTGGATTCATATGGTTTTGAAAAACTCTTAAAAAAGCTATCAAACTCTTAATAAAGCTATTTCCAGAATAACTCCTCTAAAAATGTTAAAAGGTTTTAATATACACTACCATTCAAAATTAAGGGAAACATTTCTTGTTATTATCAAGGTTGAAAACATTGGTGCTGCATAATATTTTTGTGGAAACCATGATAGATTTTACAGGATTATTTGATAAATGGAACGTTCAAAAGACCAGCATTTATTTGAACAGTTTCTGGTCCCCATTGACTTCCATAGTAATTTTGTTCTAAACTATGTAAGTTAATGGGGATCAGCGACTGGTGGTTACCCACATTCTTAAAAATACCTTCTTATATGTTCAACGGAAGAAGAAAACGACACTCATACAGATTTGAAACAACTTGTAGGTGAAACAACTTGTGGGTGAACTATGCCTTTAATATTTTCAAGCCAAGAACTGAATTATTTTAATGAGGCTTTTATCACCCTGGCATTTTTTACTTTATGCCCCCCAAAAACATCATCATCAAAATCATCATCATTTTGATCAAAATCATCAAAATGAATTCAAAATCAGAAATTAAAAACACTCAAAGAAGAGGTGTATTTAAGTCATTATATGTATGAATTGCATTTTTAATTAACTTCTGAACAAAATTAATAGATCCAGACAAAAGAATGAGTGCCATGCTATTGACCCAACTGTCTAACAAAGAATAAAAAAGTATTAGGAGAGAAAGCATATATTTCCTGAAATATCAGAGATATCAGTAAGGAATGTAACCTAACCTCCGACTATCCAAAATCCAGACAAGTTTCCACAGCCATCTGCAAACAGTCGACACACTTCTGAGCGTCCAAAGTGTTCAGAAAAGGGACCACCTTTGCACAGGACGAGTGACGACCTGGCTGGCACGTCATTTGTTATGTTTGGACTTCCATTACATCATCAGCTTAGAGAGCTGGGAAATCCATCTTCTGGTGTCAGATTCCCTCACTACGAGAAGGTCACAGTTGAAACAGGAAGTCCCCGGCTGGAGTCTGCCAGCGTTCCACTTCTGCAAAGAGCTGATCTGAGTTAGCAGGGACCTTGGGTCTCACTGTACGAGTTACTTTTTCAAAGTGATGGAGATTGAGGCTTTCTCCTTGAGATCTATCCATTTGCATTTAGCACTGTACATTAATTATACGGCCTGACGCAAACAGGATACATTCAAGGATGGGGACTTGTATCACCTTGTGACAAAGTGCTTACCATGAAAAATACAAATGAGAACTGACAATCCCTGAGATAGTTCATATAGCCTCATGAATAAACTCCATCACGGCCCCAACACAGACAGAATATTCCATACCGAAGTATAATTCATCAGAAGACCAGTCTTAATACAAATACAAAAGTTTGTGCTAAGCTAAATACAGCAGGTATCATAAATATCCCAGCAGGAGACGTTCTAATGAATGAGAAATTAGCATTTCAGAGCTTTGTCAGAGAATGACAATTGCATTCTGCTCAAAGTAAAATACAAAGCACGCACTTGTGTGTTTCTCTTGGGAAATAATTCATGCTAAGTATAGGCTATGTTGTAGTTGTTGTACATAAGATATAACAGACGTTACAGTGTACTTAGTTTCAAGAGAGAGATCTAAACGTCTTACAGTCAACAAAAAACGTAGCTAATTCCTCTATTTCTAAAACAGGAAACCATCAGTTCCTTCTGGCACATTCCCATGATTCTACACATAACCAAAGCCACTAGAAAGCAAGCTAATAATGTTCTTTTTAGCAACATCATATGACCCCTTTAAACCGTGCCACACAGACCATTTATCCGCTCGGATCAAAAATCAAACGGCAGCACAGCGCAAGCAGATGCGTAGGGCTGCACGATAAATCGCATGTGATTGTCATGCGCATCTCATCAGTAAAGTCGGTTCTGTGATTAGTAGTAAATCTCCATTACGTGCTTTCCGATGGAGTGGCATTTAATACACAGACCGTAGTTCGCTGACAAGCTACGCAGTATCGCGTTCCTAATTGAATGCGATTAATCTGCGATTATGAACGCGATATTGCGTAGCTTGTCATTGATCTATGGCTCTGTGTATTAAATGCCGCTCCATCTGAAAGCACGTGATGGAGATTTATGCAAAGCATGCAATGACTGAAATATTTTAACTAATCTAGGGCTGTAACTAATGATTATTTTGGTAATCAAGTAATCTACTGATTGACAATTGCGTAATCTGATATTTTTTAGTAACTAGTAACACAAATAGACCTAACTGAAAACCAGGCTTTAGCATGACTATTTATATACAGTATAAACTAACGATGAGGCAATAATAATTGGCTCAAATAAAATATAAAAAAAAAGTAAATGTCAAAGTAATTACATGGTTTTATTGAACAACACTGTTAAAGGGGTCCTATTATGCTCTTTTACAAAGTCTTGATTTTATTTTGGGGGTGTACTAGAACAGGCATATATTTATATAAAAACTAACGATGAGGCAATAATAATTGGCTCAAATAAAATATCAAAACCAACATGGTTTTATTGAACAACCCTGTTAAAATACATAATGTAATATGCCTATGCATAATATGAACATAACCAACTTAAGTACATTATGTATTATAATGTACTTAAGTTGGTTATGTTTATATTATGCATAACCAACTTAAGTACATTATAATACATTATGTACTTAAGTTGGTTATGTTCATATTATGCAACTTAAGTTGGTTATGTTCATAATACATATAATACATAATACATTATGTATTATAACAAATACCTGCAAAGGGCGTCAACGGCCTGGTGACGTTTCACTTTACGGCGTGATTAAACTGTTTAAATCCATTACATTTTTATATTTGGCCACATGTAAACTCAGAAACGTTTATTTTGAAATCGCGATGTATAATAAATGGCATATTTAGAAATAGATTGATGTTTTCTGGCAAAGGTTTATAAATTATTTACGTTACAAATCTAGTGAGACAATGCACACTGTTTTCTCGTAAATTACAATTAAGAGATCATGTATGAACAGGACCTTTTCAAAAATCCCGGTAAATTTGTTCTGGCAATCATATCGTTCTTATGGAATTGACATGATTACTCTGAGCTGTTTACAAATCTCCGTTGCTTTTTAATTAGTAAATATGCGCTAGATGGACATCTTTGACCATTGCGCCTCACAGCTTTTTCAACGTGTCGCACTTCTCCATTCATGTTTATAAGAGCAAAACATTCTGATTGACTAGTAATGTTAGTTTGGTTGAGAGTGAAAGCTGACCTCCTCTTATACCATTGGTAGGTGAACTCATTGACTCAAAAGGGATATCAATAAGTTTTTTTTAAATGTAGGATTATTATTTTTCCGCAGCCAAACGCTGCACGCCGGAGATCCGGCACGGTGCCAGAGAACTTTAAGCCCTGGATATTAATTTCGAGTTTTATATTATTAATGTAGACATGTAGTAAATGTATTAAAGGAGTAATGGAATAGAATTAGTGTTTGTTTTTTTTTGTTTTTTTTGTGATTAAGATATAGTGTTTGTGCATTTATACTAAATGTATTTAGACTACTGTTTTTCATTCAAATACCTAGAAACCATATAGTTATAGTTTTACCATGGTATTGAGGTGCTATATGTGCAGTTTTAACTGTGGTTATCATGATCTAAATGTATGCTACAATGGAAGATCAATTGTTATTTTTAATAAACCTCAAACATTCAGAATAATTAAATTCCACCATATAAAAATAAGGTTGTTGCAATTTTTACAGATGTTACTGTTTTTGATAATGAACATAAATTTACATCTGCATCCTAACTCAAGCTACTACTGTCAACTCAAGCTACTGTCAAATGTGCATTTCTAAGAGACAAAAAAAAGTAGCATTATTAATACTGCAGCCTGCATTGCAAACTGTGCTGAGGATACGCATCAAAGTCAGGCAACACAAACCTGTTTCATGATTTGAAACAATATCACTCGTTAAAGATTAAAGATATAAAAAAATAATTTTTGTATTAAAAATGACTGGAAAAGTGTAAAGAATTCAAAAATGTGAAGTGTTTGTCATGTTCTGACCATAAAGAGTATCACTGAAAAAAAATGGTGGTGTTGTAAAATATATTAAATTAACCATCATTTCTACTTGTAGTATTAAAATTCAAGAACAACAATTTTCTAAGTAAAATGTACACATTTAATTAATGTAATTAATGATCTGCATGGGAAGAGTAACTCTTATTAATCTAAAACTTAAAAATATCTACTTGTAATATTTACATATTGTATAGTCATTGCACATAAATCTAGAAATCTTGTTTAAGGTTTGCCTTTCTGTTTTAGATTTCTGATTTGTAACATTGGTCCGTGTGCATTTCGATAGTTTGTTTCTTGTTTGCTTGTTATACATTAACGTTCATCTTATTCACATAAATTAAGCGTTAGCGTTGGTTCTGGCAGGTCACGTGAGTCAAGCTTGCATCAGCTGATTCTCAGCTGATCAAATCTACCTATAGGAATACGACACCTATCGCGGCTTGTACTTACATTATCCCAAATGTTTCGAAGAATGTTTAAATCCAGAGAAATAAGCAATTTTAACTAATGACACTAGTGTCCATAGTGTAATTGCGTCGCCTGCCAATGACATCATAACCCCTTGATTTCCGGAAAGACCAAAGACGCTTTAATATGTTGTGCGTTTTAATAGACCGGTGACGACCGCACAGAGTAGCATTATAACAGAACTTTCAAATGTATCTAGTATGATAAAACAGTGCTGCTTTTTTTCCCCACATACGCACGACCGGAAGGAGCGGAAGCGGTCGACTGTGGCATAATAAAAGCTCCGCTGCTTTCGAGCTGTGTGTCAGGCTCGTTCAGCGGCCTCGTTTCGCTTCGACGGCTTTCAGCCTCACCCTGCTTCATTCTACTACGTTAATAAATCATTAGCTCATCCACGAACATGATTTCTGGATTGCTTCGGCTGTGGGGATGAAGACCACAACTCCTATGAATCCACACTCAGTCACAGCGTCATCAAACTACGCCTTTGTCTATTTGTTTATTTTGAATACGCGCCCTCTAGCGGCGAAAATTACATATTGTGCCTTTAAGTTAAATTGCGTGCAGTCACAGTGATTGATATTTCAGCGCAAATGTTTTCAATAGTTTAGAGATTCACAAAGCACTGTTTTTCTTGTAAAAACTTGAGCATGATTGGAAATTACTGGAAATTACTTCACGTTGTAACCATAGATATGTATAAGTAGATGCCACATTCAACCGCTCCAAGCATGCAGACATGTCCGCCATCTTGGAACGGTGAATGTGTCGTCACTCATAATAAAAATCAATGAGTTTCAAGACGCCACAACATTGACCAGCCTCTGGATGTAAAAACTGCTGAAATCTAAATTCCAAAATAAATTGGATAAACTTTCTCAGGTAAGAATATGTTGGTTTGTGTTTTTAATATATTAACTCAACATTACAGGTTTTTAAACTATAATATACAGTGGCCGAGAGAGCTCAACGCACTGCAACTTAAGAAAACGAGCTCTCGGCCACCGTAATAATACCTTTTAAATGTAGTCTTAGCTAGTCTTAGCTAATGGCTTCATCTTGTATTGTGTTAGTTTAGCAAAACAGTCTGCTGAAGTCAATTGCAGATATCGATATGCGTATAACTAGGGTTGCAGACATACTTGCTCTCGAGTGTTCACGGACCTGCTTTGACCATTCCAATATGGCAGACAGCTTACGTATAGCAGCCCATAGAAATAGCCACTTTTTTTTTTTCAAAAAAAAAAAAAAAAAAAAAAAAAAAGCCACTGCACAAAACAAATCCCAGCCGGGTCCGTCACTTTTATGGGTCCCCTTGAAACATTTCCGTTGTGGTCCGTGCTACTTGCAGCGCGTTTCTTCATTTGCATGTGTTGTGAGGATTTGCAGCGCGTGTGTTGTCAAACTGATGAAGATGTTTTCTTAATTTGCTGGTGTTTTTTCAATTTGCATGTGTTTTCTTAAGTTACAGCGCGTTGAGCTCTCGGCCACCGTAATAATACCTTTTAAATGTAGTCTTAGCTAGTCTTAGCTAATGGCTTCATCTTGTATTGTGTTAGTTTAGCAAAACAGTCTGCTGAAGTCAATTGCAGATATCGATATGCGTATAACTAGGGTTGCAGACATACTTGCTCTCGAGTGTTCATGGACCAGCTTTGACCATTCCAATATGGCAGACAGCTTATGTATAGCAGCCCATACAAACAGCCACTAATAGAGCATCTACCTACACATATCTATGGTTGTAACTGCTAGCTAGCTAACGTTACTAAAATAAAACAATCGCATAGTATAGCACAAGGTTAGTTTATGTTATTTCAAACACTCGACTGATGCAATAGAGTGAGTTTAGAGCAATAGCATTGTATTAATCTCATAATCTCATCGTGTTTTGTCGCTATGCTAAGCTAACATAGTATTTAAACCTTAAGCACCTGTTGCCACCAGCGATTATGTTTTATAGGACTAATTTTGAAAAGTGTGAATAGAAAGTCATTAGTAAAAGTGTTTTTATGCTTCTTTATGATACAATTGATACTTGTATTAAATGATACTTAATTGAACATTTAAGTGTAAGTCCTCTCATGCGAGTCCAGTCTTGTCAGTTGCTCAAACAATCTGTAATTTGTTGTTAAAAAGCAAAGTCTTATGAATCACGGAGGAGATGCATGGCTGGATTTTCTCGTGTTTAAGGTAAGTTTGCCTTTCTGTTTTAGATTTCTGATTTGTAATACTTTGGTCCGTGTGCATTTCGATAGTTTGATTCTTGTTTGCTTGACTCATTATACTGTACACTGACGTTCATATTAATCACATAACCTCATTAAAGTTAACTTGCGTGAGTGATATTTCAGCGAAAATGTTTTCAATAGTTCAGAGATTCACAAAGCTGTTTTTCACGTAAAAACTTGAGCACAATTGGAAATTACAGAAAATTATTTAACCTTGTAACTTAACTGCTAGCTAGCTAACATCGTTACTAAATAAAACAATCGCATAGTTTAGCATAACGCTAGTTTCTGTTCTTTCAAACACCCGACTGACATAATAGAGAGAGTTTAGAGCAATAACATTGTAGTAATCTCATTAATTGTTGTGTTTTGTTGCTAGGCTAAGCTAACATACTACCTAACCCTAAAGCACCTGTTGCCACCAGCGATTATGTTTTATAGGACTAATTTTGAAAAGTGTGAATAGAAAGTCATTAGTAAAAGTGTTTTTATGCTTCTTTATGATACAATTGATACTTGTATTAAATGATACTTAATTGAACATTTAAGTGTAAGTCCTCTCATGCGAGTCCAGTCTTGTCAGTTGCTCAAACAATCTGTAATTTGTTGTTAAAAAGCAAAGTCTTATGAACATGTTTCTATCAACAGGAAGGCTTTGGATTCACTACAGAATAAGCCAGAGTGTAAGTTGAGGACCATATAGAAGGAGTGATTGGTCTAATTCTCATATTCAGGCAAGACTTGTCATAGCACTTACATATTATTGCTCTTTTGTTGGTTTTGATTACTTCTATTGTCCTCGACTTTTTTTCACAGAATTGTGAGATATAAACTCGCAATTGCGAGTTATAAAGTCAGAATTGCGAGATATAAAGTTACAATTGCGAGATAAAAACTGAGACTTGTTATAGCACTTGAATATCATTGCTCTTTTGTTGATTTTGATTGCTTCCATTGTCCTCATATGTAAGTCGCTTTGGATAAAAGTGTCTTCTAAATGACTAAATGTAAATGTAAGTATAAATATATGCATAGATTTGCATGATATACTGTAAAATTATTGTTGTTATTTCTACCTATTCTTCACTGCATAATATAAAATTGTGGTTAAAGGTTTTAGATCATTGTTTTAGTATCACAAATTATGTCTGTTCATTTATGGCCTAACTCTTATAACGAGCCAATACAGTGGACACTTGAGGTGTGGGGAGGAAGACAGACTGATGGTTTTCATGTTGGATGCAGTTTTGGTTATATCAATACTACCTAGCTCTGTTAGGTTAAAACCTCATCTTGTTCTGTTTAAGTAATTTTTTTTTCTATATTTTATACCTCCTGGGGTTGAAACTGTGTATGGTGCAGCAAATGCAGTTCACGTTGGTAATGGAGATTGAATTGTATTACAGAACAGCAGACACTTGAAGTAGCATTTAGTAATCCTTTATTTTTTATATTTTCAATAGACCAAATATTACCATTCTATACCAGTGGAGGTATGAATGTTTTGTCGCACTTTGAAAAACTTGTGTCCAGACTTTACTAGGTCATGAACTCTGGCGGTGGAGGTCCATGTTCCAACCTTGATCAAAAACACCATCCTTCCAGTCGTGCGTATGTGGGAAAAAAGCAGCACTGTTTTATCATACTAGATACATTTGAAAGTTCTGTTATAATGCTACTCTGTGCGGTCGTCACCGGTCTAACACACAACATATTAAAGCGTCTTTGGTGTTTCCATATTTTCTACAAAACAAAACCTGAAATCAAGGGGTTATGACGTCATTAGCAGGTGACACAATGACACTATGGTAACGGTCCGTGTCACTAGTTAAAATTGCTTATTTCTCTGGATTTAAACATTCTTCAAAACATTTGGGATAGTGTAAGTACATAAGTCAGCAAAATATATAACACTGTTCTACTGGTTTTTGGATATTTTAATAAAAAAAATCGCACATATTGTGCCTTTAATTATTCATTTTTTCAGTAATTTATCAAAATATTTAAAAAGGTTTGCTGCATGGTTAAAATACGCTATGCTTATAAAATAATTAGTTACATCAGAGGTGGTGACTACTTAAATAAGAAACATTATTACTCAGTGGCCCTACAGGCTATTGTTGATGACAGAGGAAGAATCCCTGACATCTTTGTTGGTGCTCCAGGAAAGGTACATGATGCTAGGATCCTAAAAATATCATGCTTTGAGAAGTGGGAGGAAAAAATGGGAACGTTTTTGCTGCTTGGGGACAATGCCTACATTGGAAGTGCTTACCCATTTATTACTGCTCCAAAGCGTGACAACGGTACTCTCTCCATTCATGACCAACAGTATAACTCCCAGAGTGAGTCGCAGGCGTGTGGTGGTAGAACAGGTATTCAGGAGGTTAAAATGCAAATGGAGGCGGCTTAGAGATTTTCAGAAATCTAGGCTGGATGTGGTAGTCATGCAAATAATGGCTGCATGCATGCTGCATAACATGTGCACAGGACCCACAGCTGATTGTGAAGAACACACAGGTGGCTGTCCTCATGAGGATGACGAGTGCATATAATCAAAAGGCATAAAAAAGGCAAAGCATTAAGTATATTCAAGGCTCACTGACTTTGAAAAGGACAAGAAAATATTTTTAACACTTTCTGCAGGCTCGGTTTGGATCAAAAACCTGTCCAAACTGTTCCAGCCATTTATGTCCACATCTGCTTCTTTGATCCCCTGCCTCTCTTAATTCTAGCATTCTGCTCAGCTAGGTTTTGTGGAGGTCCGCACCCATTTAACAAGATGCTGTCTCATTAAATCTAATAGGTACAAGGTTTTCTCCCTGGTGAAACCATCATTCACTTGTGCATTTTCTGTCGGTGGTTCAAAATTCTCCTTGTCCATTTCGTCATTGCTCTCTTCATTGCCTATGTGAAGAAAGTGCCATAATATAGAACATATTGACTGACCAAACAATCTAAATAATGTCCAAAATAATTTCCCAACAAACCTTGTGGGAAAAGTTGCACCCTGATTGTAAGAGCTTCGTCAATAAAATATGAATTAGTGTCCCATGCTGCTTGATAAAGAGGAGCTGTGAAAGATTGAGATCTTCCCTCATCTAGAAAAAGTCTAAAAAATCTCTCTGTCTAGGTACAATGAAAGAAAAAAAAATCAATATACATATGTAGAAGCAACATACAAATAATGTTTTTTTTTTCTTTACGTCATAAAAGCCTTAAAGGGATAGCTCACCCAAAAATGAAAATGATGTCATCATTTACTCACCCTTATGATGCTTTAAACCTGTATCAGTGTATTTATTTTGCTGAACACAAAAGAAGGAAGAAATCAAAGTAGCCATTGATTTCTTTACTATGGAAATCAATGGCTACAGTCAACTGTTTGGTTAACAACATTCTTCAAAATATCTTCTTTTGTTTACAAGAGTTAAATAAACTAATAAAAGTTTTTGAACAACCTGATGGTGAGTAAATGATTACAGAATTTTAATTTTTGGGTCAACTATCCCTTTAAGCCAGAATCAGTACACAATAGCCACATCAAAGAAATATCATGCGGTTTTTAATGTGCTATGTTATGGCTAGATAGATAATAGCTATTGAAGTGTAGGCATTAATTCAAACACAGTTATTCTTATATATGTAATGTAACATTCATGTTAATACAGCAGGGCTGCCAACTTTTAAGTTCAGTTTGGTTATAGAAACATTCCTGTGGGGTGGGTGGAATTGTGATTTTATTTTCATTTCGATTCAATATCAATTAATTTGGATATATACATGGATAAACAGCCTAGTATGATAATTTATTTCTCAAGGAAAAAAATCTCTCTCAACTAATGTTGCATGCTATACATGGAACTAGGGGTGGGAATCTTTAGTCACCTCACGATCCGATCCGATTTTTCTTCATCTTCATCATAATCTTTACTGTTGTTTTTTACTATGACATCATAGACAGCGGGAGATCTATTAAGCTGCATTCACGCACGGATCTCTTTTGAAATATAAGAAGTCATGTGTTTTGTCCTGTCCGTTTAATCCCTTAAGACATAACTTGCTGTGTTTACATTAATTTTGCATCATAAAACCATTTTGAGACGCAAGTGCATTAAACCACTTGAGTCGCGCACAGCCGCATGCGCGAGCAGTCTTCACAAACAAAGTGCGCATCAACATTTGAAATTGAAAGCAGCCTTCTGTTAGTGAGGTTCATATTTTAAATATATAAGTCCACTGCATTCCAAACCACATAAATGATGACTTCGTAGAACATTTGTAAGGAAAATACCATGGGCGAGACTGCACACTTCAAGTGAAACATCAAACAAAGCGCGCGTCTCTCACAGCGCATCCTGTGCAATGAAGCCAGCGAATGTCCTTGTTATTCGCTTCAACCTTTCCGAACTTTATGAAAGATTATTTTACAGAAGGTTCGAGTGGTGTATGTATGTGAGGAATTGGAAGCAAGCAGAATACGGGTGTTTCTAAAGCAAACTCAGTGTCATCGCGCATCTGGTTAAAATCTAAGCTCAGAATCGATTCTGAAATTCTCAGAATCGATCCAGAATCGTTGGAGAGAGAATCGCGATTCATCGATGGATCGATTTTTTTCTCCCACCCCTACATGGAACCCTTTCAGATGGTAAACTGGAGTCCCAAAACGGTATTTATTATTTGAATTTCATAATAAATCTTACAGAATTTGAAAGCTGAGACTTTGTTTCATATCAAAAGTAACCTGCTCTGTCTCGTCTGTCAGCGAGTTGTCTGTGTTCTTTGCACTGCAATGCTTTTTCACTGCGTTTGAAAATGCACGTGATAGCGTCTTGTCAGTTGCGTCAGACTCACACTGCATGCAAGCAAGTTGGCAGCCCTGTTCATTTTGTGCTGTAAAAATACTTTAAAGTTTATTTTTACATTTCGCATAAGGTAGCTCCGTGCTAATCTAACTGGAAGCACAACTAGCCGCCATTATTATCGATATCGACTGATAATGAAAAATGTTATTGTGATCATTTCTTTTTTTGGCCATATCATCCAGCCTTAATTATTATTACTTTTAATCAAATGTTTTTTAATTTAAGGTGAACCTGACCAAGAACTGTTAAAAATGTGTTACTAGCACTTACTCAGACTGAGTAGTGGCATATATTTTGTCCGTAACATAGTTAACAAAATCACCAGGGAATTCATCCTCTCTTTTACAGTGATAAAAAATACTGAAGCCATTTCATAGAGAAAGCATATTGTTTTTGTACTTTTTCGTTGATGTGAAATGCAACACCAATTATGGAATGAGTCTTATGTTGATTTCCTTCGAAAAATGTTCTGCTTGTGTTTGACAATTTGGCCTGATAAGTCTGTCCACTGGGAGCAAAAACATCCAAGTACTGAATCCTGTTGTGTGCTGGAACATCAGAGAACATCTCTATGCCTTCAGGTGCTTCTGACGTTCTTGTAACGGTATGCCTTTAACTTGGATCAAAATATTTTTTAATATCCCCATGGTTGCTCAGATCACAGTACAAGGCCAAGCCCTTCTCATTCCATATGCTAAAACAGTTAACATCTTTTAATTAAATCAAGCAACCACTTTGCTTGCTCTAAACTGGAGCTTAAGGAAACAATGATCTCTCCAGCTGTGAGATGGTGATGCCGGTTAATGCTGAGACAAACACTTTTGATGGATTATATTATGGGATGTAAAGAGATACACACAACATTTCCTCCCATTTATGATGAGAGATCAAAGCAGAATCGGGGGCTGCGAGTGCATGAGGAACAATGTCAATTCAGCAGAGCTCAAACAGGCTGAGACCCCGACTAGAAGAACGTGCCCTAAGGACGTTCCTTTTATCTGCCAGTCAAACAGCATGGTCAAACGCGGTCACAAGAGTGCAGGCACTCTTTAGATATAACATATTATAGGACAAGGATACTTGCAGAGCACAGTATTTCAGGCACAAATAGACGCAGAAGTGAACAGAAATCAGTGTTCCCGTGCATCTGCGTTGCTCTCACCGTTTCTACACCGGACGCGAGTGGCGCGGCACGACGCGACAAAACGCAATGAACCCATTATAATCAGTGATGCTGTCTGTCTACTCTGGATGCGGCATGGCACAACAAATACGACGTACTGACACAAAGTTCAAATGATTGGCAACGGTCACTTTGTCGCGTCCAGTGTAGACAAACTTTGTTCACAAGTCACGCCTAAAACGTGTGGAAACGCGCCGCTTTCTCCTACTTTCCAAAGCGCTCGGGAGCTTGCGCTTTCTTGGCATCTGCCGTTGCTAAGCAACCATGACCTGCGCTCTCCACGACGATGTGGAAGTGTCAACAAAGGATAAACGGATTTCCAGCACTGAAAATCGCGTGCAGTAGCTCTGCTACTAAATGTATTTAAAATGGGTATCTCTGTACAGCTGTTGCGTCCAGTATAGACACCGTGTCTGAGCAAAGAAAACAATCAGTATAAATATAACGATCAGTAGCCTATACTAAACATCGCACATCCTGCGATGTGACTATCGTGGATGCGACATCGCGATATCGATGCTGAAACGATATATCGTGCAGCCCTAGTTTTTAACCTAAAACACAGCAGCGTCCATCTATGAAGGATGTAGGCTGTCAAACTTACACAACTGTTAGCCAATCATAGCGGCTGATAATTTTTGCCGGCCGAAATATCAGTGCATAAAATAATAAAGGAGAAAATAAAGAGAAACACGGCCGAAAATATATGGCGCGCCGCAGATTCTGTTGCATAGAACTGAATAAAAATAATATTGATATTTAATATTAATATATTTTATGTCCAATTTTATTATGTTACTTTCAATAAAAGTGTGGTTATGTTATTGGCTTGTAATTTTTAAATTCAGTATCATTAAAATGATTGAGTTAAATTAAAAAGTCTTACAAAATTATTTTATATTATTTAATAAAATAATAAATTATGATTAAAAAGCATTTTCGGTTTTTGTTTTCGGCCAAGTGCCTCCAGAATTTTCGGTTTCCGTTTCAGCCCAGAATTTTCATTTCGGTGCATCCCACCTATTACTTCTGAATTATGATGTTTTGTATGTAAAAATATTGATAACATTATAAGTGGCCCTCAGAGAACAGTACAAAATAATAAAAAAGGCAATTCTTGACCCCTTTAATGTATTGACAATTTACACTACCGTTTAAAAATTTTGGGGCAGTAAGATATTTAAATTTTTTTGAAAGACATCTCTTATTTATTTGATCAAAATACAGAAAAACAGTGATATTGTGAAATATTGCGATTTAAAATAACTATTTTGTATTTTAATATATTTTAAAATTTAAAGTAGCCATTACTCCAGTCTTCGGTGTAACATGATTCTTCATCATTAAGAAACATTTCTAATTATCACTGTTAAAAACAACTGTGCTGTTTCATATTTTTGTGGAAACTATGATACATTTTCAGTAGGGATGCAACGAAATGAAAATTCTGGGCCAAAACCGAAACCGAAATATGATTTTATTGAATATTTAAAACATAGTGTGAAGAAACTGCATAAGCTACACTGCTTTAGGATTTGGAGACATTATTCCATAAAGGTAATTTTGTGCCACTAGCAGCATCAAATAGAATTGAAAAGTAAAAAACAAATAAAAAAAACGTTTCGAAAGCACCACAGAACCACAGTGTGTAAATACCGATGACAAGATAATTTGTTAACACTTTACAATATGGTTCATTAGTTAACATTAGTTAACTACTTTAGTTAATGAACTAAGAATGAACAATAGTTATTCAGCATTTATTAATCTTAGTTCATGTTCATTTCAACATTTACTAATGCATTATTAAAATCAACAGTTGTGCTTGTTAACAGTTAATGCATCTGAATTAAGATGAACTAACCGTGAACAACTGTATTCTCATTAACTAACATTAAGAAAAATTTATAAATACTGTAATAAATGTATTGCTCATTGTTCGTTCATGTTAGTTAAAGGGGTCATCGGATGCAAAATTCACTTTTCAAGTTGTTTCGGATAGCGCATCAAGAACCGGGTTGACCGGGTACTCGGTACCACCGGTACTTAAAAAAACCTGGTACCGTAACGTTTTCATTTTTTTAGTACCGACTTGGTACCGAAATACCGGGTCTTTTGACAACACTACATCCTATAATTATAAAAATCCATCCAGTGTTTTTTTTTTTAAATCCCTATTTTAATATCCCCTTTCTCAAACCAGGCTGTTCTGAGATTCGGCTGTCATCAGTCCGCCATTTTGTTGACTCTGGTGCAGGGGAACACAAGATGTCTCCGATTAAGCGATTGAGGTGCTTTATCGTTGGATGTAATAATGAATATAGCAATCATCGTTTACTCCCGACATCTGAGCTGCTGAAGACGCAGAGGATTAACGTTACTTTCGCTTTGAAGTGAATGCGCCTCATTTACAGAAGAAGTGAGTATAAGGGTTTTTAATGAATCTTTGCAAATCACCTTTCCTAATAATGCGCTAATTAGCAAGCAGGGCGGGGCCAGCAGAGCTCATTAACATTTAAAGCAACATGGACTATAATGGCTTGATAAAAACAGAGCTGATTTTGACAGGTTTAAAAAGGTGTTTTTTTACACTAACATTGAGAAATAATGAGCGGAGCGTCAAACCGCGCAGTGATGATGAGAGTGAAACCTGCACGCTGAACACTGCCAGGCGGGGCGCGGCGCGCCATATATATTATTATTATGTGTAGCCTATATTTTCGGCTCGCATTTTCGGCCGTTGTTCCCTTTCGGCCGAAAACTGAAAATGCCATTTTCGCCCGATAATTTTCAGCTGCCGAAAATTCGGTGCATCCCTAATTTTCAGGGTTCTTTGATGAACACAAAGTTCAAAATAACAGCATTTATTTGAAATTAAAATATTTTGTGACATTTTAAATGTCTTTACTGTCACTTTTGATCAATTTAATGCATCCTTGCTGAATAAAGGGGCTTTCATACCGCACAGTTTTTGGAACTCAGTTCTAGAAACTAGCCAACAGGGTGGCTCCTGGAGAACCAATTTCCGTCTTGGGCCATTTTCCTGGTTGCATTCACACCAGCAGCAGGAACTCTGAAGCAGCGGACAGTGACATCTCTATGAGCGGCATTTACAAACGTCAACAACTGGTGAATGGAGGATGCCGTGATCGGAGCTGCTTTGTTGTGTGTTGAGGGTTTCGTGATAACGGAGATGGAATGTAAATGCACAATTTACGCGACTGAAAGAGCATGAAAATCTGACTAAATCTCCTATGACAACTTGCAGTGTTACATATCATTGAGGCTGCAGACAACAGGTAAATGCCATTGTTGCGGTTTTCCACATTCAGGGAGTAGGCCTAATTAATTTTACATGGCTTTTTAAAAATGCCAGGTAGCCGGTGTTTCATATGCGTTTAGCCCAGTGGTAGGTAAGTTCGGTCCTAGAGAGCCGCAGTCCTGCAGAGTTCAGCTCCAACCCTGAAAAAAAAAACTCACCTGCCTATAGCCTTAGTAATCCTGAAGACATTGATTAGCTTGTTCAGGTGTGTTTGATTAGGGTTGGAGCTGAACTCTGCAGGACTGTGGCTCTCTAGGACTGAACTTGCCTACCCCTGGTTTAGCCTATCAGTGTACACGTTCGTCACTGGTAGTTCCTATAGTACTGTTTTAGACCCTACTCTGAAGTAGGAGCTAATTTAGTTCCCCCAAACGGAGTTCCTTCAACTAAATACGTTCCTAGTTCCTGCGGTGCGAACACGTCAAAAAGAGGGTACTTCCACCAATAGTTCTAAGAACTATGAAAAGGTTCTTCCGGTGCAAAAGCCCCTTAAAAGTATACAAGTAGTGTAAACACAGGCACACATAGGCCTATACACATAACGAAGGCGAATGGGGTCCAAACAACACTGGGATCCCCACAGAATGTAAAAGTTTGCACAACTGACACCATGTTTAAAATTGGTTAGTAAAACACTTTACAAGCTGCTGTGCCATTCACCTTGCACTATGCTGTCCATTGGGCTATGCATATATTGGTATGCATTGCGTGCACTGTTACATCACACTTATTTTGAGTTGTTTGGCTTTTGTTCTTTGTTATGTGCAAAATAAAAGAACGGGGTGATTTTGGTACCAGTACCAGTGGTGTAGGGCTGTCAAAAAAAAATTCGAATTTCGAGTATTCGTCGAATTTAAAATAAAAATTCACATTCGAATTCAAAAACGTATAACGTAAAAAATGTAGGTGTGTGTCAGGCTACCTTATCAGTGGCACACAAGATGCGACGACGATGTATCGTTGCATTTTAATGTTTTTCTTAGCTTATCCAGTTGAACCCACTAGATGCGGCGCAGCTACACTGCTCATTCAAAATATTGCAGAAAAAGAGAACATCAATGCGGAGATGTTGTTGTTTAAGTCAAAACTGAAACCAAGCCGTTCACACAGAACACATATTTATCACATTTTCTAGAGGGACATCTACGTGACTCGCACAAGTGAGTTGCATGTTTAGAAAGCCATGTAAAATGAATGAAAGTTCAACTTTTAAAAAACATGTCTCGAGACTTTAAGGCGGTTTTTCCCCATCCCACTGCATCTCATGTTTTTAAATTAAAAAGTACTCTTTGTGATTGGTTATCAGTCCTTTCTATTAAACTATACATACATACATGATGCTGTTTTGTTTATAATTGTTTAAGCAACTTA
>NW_015552879.1:0-255 GCF_001515605.1 Sinocyclocheilus anshuiensis | reverse complement strand
TTTTCTTTTTATCCTCATTCCAAATGATCAGAAAAGAGGAAACCAACAATAAAACAGGAGAAAGTACTCAATTATTACTATACTATATAGTAGTAAAATGCATGTGAACAGTAGCCTACTTTTTGATCAGTAATATTCAGGAAATAATAGATATTGAATGGATGTTTGAACTTATTTGGGTGGTTGACATATAAGCCTGAAAAAAATTTGTTTTTTAAACTTCAAATATTAGGCATAAAAAATATTGAGCTGTGT
>NW_015552878.1:569-863 GCF_001515605.1 Sinocyclocheilus anshuiensis | reverse complement strand
TCATTGGACAAGCCCATCTTGAGAGGCGTGAATCTTCTCAGACCTCTCACACCAGTGACCCGCCCAGAGTCTGTGGTTCTGTTAGATTGTGAGAAGATGTGAGCTACAACGCTCCAGAACACCCTAAGTTTGTGCCAGGCTTCGGCCTTGACTTTTCCATTCACCAAGATTCTCTGACTCAAACTGCTTCTTTTTCATCAACCAACTTCAGCAAAGATCACCTTGGACTGCATCAAGCCTTTCTTTCAGACAGACGAGACGTGCAAGTATCAAACTTAGTCTTATTAATTGATA
>NW_015552878.1:0-125 GCF_001515605.1 Sinocyclocheilus anshuiensis | reverse complement strand
TTATAATTAATTATAACTAGTTATGATTAATTATTCATATTTCCCCATGAGCTGATTCGCTACAAATGTCTTAGATCTTGTATGCCCTGTAAGTTATGTTAGAGCTTTAATGCAAATACTTACCA
>NW_015552877.1:282-579 GCF_001515605.1 Sinocyclocheilus anshuiensis | reverse complement strand
GTCTATATCGTCCTAATGCACGGTGAGGAGGAGAGTTTGTGTGGCTAAAGACTCTCAAAGAACCACAGCTGGAGAATTGCAGAAAATAGTTGAGTCTCAGGGTCAGAAAACCTTAAAAAAAAATTTCAAACAGCACCTACACCACATGTTGTTTGGGAGGGTTTTAAGAAAAAAAAACAAGAAAAGAAAATGCTCTCATCCAAAAACAATCCCCAGCATATTCTGTTGTCAGACACGACTGGAACTTCAAATGGGACTGGCTTCTATGGTCAGATGTAACTAAAAAATTAGCTTTTT
>NW_015552877.1:0-163 GCF_001515605.1 Sinocyclocheilus anshuiensis | reverse complement strand
ATGTTGTGGGCCTATATTTCTGCTGGAGGTCCTGGACATCTTGTTTAGATGCATGACATCTTTGATTCTATCAAATACCAACAGATAAAAAATCAAAAAGTGACTGATTCGGTTAGATATCTTATAATGGGCCATGTTTGGATCTTCCAACCGGACAATAATC
>NW_015552876.1:0-778 GCF_001515605.1 Sinocyclocheilus anshuiensis | reverse complement strand
AGTAGCCCTGCTGGGGGTCGATTGGAGCCCTTACCCGCAGCACAACTCGGACAGGCCAGTATCCATTCGGATAACTTCGGGCAAAAGAATAAATCCCAGGAATGGAACCGACCGTGCGTGAAACTCGCACTTCTCCACCCTGGCGAACAAGCGATTCTCAAGCAGCCGCTGGAGCACCCGCCTGACGTGCTGGACATGGTCGCGCTCGTTCTGGGAGAAGATCAGGATGTAGTCGAGGTAAACAAAAACAAACCAGTCAACCATGTCCCAGAGCACGTCATTGACGAGTGCCTGGAAGACCGCCGGAGAGTTAGACTTGCCATTAGACGGAGGCAAGCCAGTAACAAAGTCCATCGCTATGTGTGACCAAGGCCACGAAGGGACCGACAACGGAGGGTGGGACTAGGCTCAGCCTCAAAGATTCGCGACAGCGCGTCAGGTTTACCATTCTTGGAGCCCGGGCGATAAGAAATGGTAAACCTGAAACGTCCAAAAAATAATGCCCAGCGAACCTGCCTGGAATTTATTCTCTTGGCGGTCCGGATATACTCCAGATTCTTATGGTCAGTCCAAACAATAAACGGAAACCCCGCTCCCTCTAACCAGTGGCGCCACTCCTCCAGCGCCAGCTTGACAGCTAGTAACTCCCTATTCCCGATGTCGTTGTTCTGTTCCGCGGGGGTTAAACGATGGGAAAGAAAATCGCAGGGATGTATTTTCTCGTCTGAAGATAATCTCTGAGACAGAACTGCCCCAACCCCCACCTCGGACGCATCCA
>NW_015552875.1:1016-1520 GCF_001515605.1 Sinocyclocheilus anshuiensis | reverse complement strand
TGTTGGGTCAGTTTCTGACTGTTTTGCGAGTTGTTCAGGTAGGATGTCTTGTCCGTCTGAAGTTGTGGAGGTTACGGTTCTTGACAGTTGAGGTGATGGAGTGCTGTTCTCTGTGGCTGGTTGGGTCAGCTGGTCGCTGTCTTCTCTTCCGGCTGCTAGTCAGGCTGACTCTGGTTTCTCTTTCTTTTCCCACTTCCGATCCTCCTCCTTTCAGTGGAAGAACTCTTTCATCATCATTTTCATCAGCTCTTGTGAGTCGAAACACGGTGATGTCTTTTGTTCTTGTGTGGATTCAGTTTGAGCTTGGTCAGCTTGGAATCTTTGCGAGTTCCTTTGTTGATTCCTTGGACTGGTTGCGCCTGGGTGTGTTTGTCGTTTTCCCTTGGAGGTTCAGTTTGATTCCCACGAGCCTTTTCCTCTTGAGTTTCCAAATGAGTTTGGCTGATTCCATGATCTGTCCCATTGATTCTCACGAGGTCTGGATTGGTACCACGATTTTTCCCA
>NW_015552875.1:0-687 GCF_001515605.1 Sinocyclocheilus anshuiensis | reverse complement strand
TGCGCCAAGTCTCGCAACTGTTGAGCATTCATTGTTCGCGGACATGCGAGAACGCCCAGATGGTGGCTTACTCCAGGATGGAGGTTTCTCAGGAAGAGAGTTTTGAAGTTTAGATCATCTTCCATGTTCGGTTCGTTGCGAGTTCCGAAGTATGCTCGTCTGAGTCGGCTGTAGTAGGCTTGAGGAGATTCATGACGTCCTTGTCTCGTCTCCAGGGCAGCCACTAGTCCTTGTTCTGACTCAGGGTCGGCAAATTCTTTAACGAGGGCTTCTCGGAGCAGGTGGAAATTAGTTTTTGTGTGAACAGGCTGCCGGTCCAGGAAGCTGCGCGCTTCAGGGCTGGATGTCGTTCGGAGCAAATAGAGTCTATCTTTGTCAGTGACATTGGGTCTCATTTCCAGATGGAAATCGACGTCTTGCAGATAAGCTTGGACATCCTGGCTACCTGGCACACTTGGGGTAAATTTGCCAATGTTTCTGGCGAGCTTGTCGAGGTCTTTGAGGTCCAAGCCATGCGATGCTCTGTGGCTGGCTGGAGCAAGTTCTTTTAGCTTTGTCATGAGGTAACGTTCTTCAGAGGGAGCCGGTGAATGTTTCAGCACTGCCCCCTCCCCCTTTTGCTGATGCGTCAGTCCAGGAACGGGTGACCCGGTCCTGCTTGGCAGGGGTGAGACTGGTGCCCGTTGT
>NW_015552874.1:295528-302824 GCF_001515605.1 Sinocyclocheilus anshuiensis | reverse complement strand
TAGGCTAACTGAGACTTGTCATAGCACTTGCATATTATTGCTCTTGTGTTGTTGTGTTTTGATTGCCATCATTTGTAAGTCGCTTTGGATAAAAGCATCTGCTAAATGACTAAATGTAAATGTAAATGAAAACATTGTGAGTCCAATCCCGCCGTACTGCAGAAATTTGCTCATAGACCTCTATGAATTATGGCCTTCTGAGTGTTCTGAACAACTCGTGTCTTTCCATCAATCACAAGAGTGGTACTGCAGTTAGGTAAGGAAATACCTATTTTGGTGCAAAAAACTTTAAACATTAATTTCGAGAAATACAACATTAAAATCTGACACTGCATTTCATGACCTGTGATCGGTATAATATGTAAGGGCTCATGTACAGATGATCCTTGTTGCAGAGAGGTTTAAAAGTATTTTCTATCAGTTCTTTGATATCTGCATTTGACAGTTTACATTCATGTTTTTACTGTGCTAGTTATGATAAAAGTTGTGAGATTACAAAAATTGCATTGCAATAAGGAGATCGTTGCATCATGTGCTCAGCAGACATAAGTTTGGCTACAGTTCAGCGCTGTTAACCTTTGATGCAACAAGTTCTACATACAGTTCAGTTCTACATATAAAGTACAGTTCTACATATGAAACAACATCTTGGCATATGTTAACAGTAAAAATGCAGTAAAGGTTTTCAAGAGAATTCCACATGTAATACTCATTTAAAGGGTTCATATGATGTGATTTCAAGTTTTCCTTTCTCTTTGGAGTGTTACAAGCTGTTCGTGAATAGATAAGATCCCTAAAGTTGCAAAGACTACAGTCTCAAACCCAAAGAGATATTCTATTTAAAAGTTAAGACTCGTCCATGCCCTCCTAAAACGCCTCGTTTACACACGCTACCACATGTCTACATCACTGAGTGGGAAGATTTGCATAACGCTGCCCAAATGTTTACGCTAAGAAAGAAGGCATAACTTTTATTCTTGCTGTAGCATTGTTGCCGCCGCCGCCATGTTGTGGAGATGCTGTGTGTTTCGTTGGGAAAGCGAAAATACTTTGTTTGGCCTTCCAAAAGAGGACACAACTAGAAATCAGTGGTTAAGCTGTATTTACAACACTGTTCCAGAACAGTTCAAACTGAATATTCGTGTGTGCAACGCATTTTACGGAGGACTGTTTCCTGAACCTGGGAGAGTTGCCTACAATGCCGGCTTCTCTGACTCACAGCCTGAAAGTATGTTTTCATATTTAAAGAATTTGCCACTGATGATTCAAACGCGAGTTTTGAGCAGTGTAGAGTAGCGCTTGTTGTTTGTCGTCTCTCCGATCACAAATGCAGACATGGTTTTATGTTTACGCTGCGCGATGCAACGCGTAAAAAGACAGTATAAGTCATTATAATCAGTAATTATGTCCCCACTGGATGCAACAAATGCCTCGTTTATAATGGGTTTTATTGTTTTTGTCTCGTCGCACCGGGACACGGAATCACAGTATGGTAAAGGGTGTAACATTTCCGTCACACGCTTGAGTTATTCGGCCAATCACAATGTACTGGATAGCTGGCTAATCAGCGTACACCTTGCTTTTCAGAACAATGAGCTTTGTAAAAATCGACGTGTTTCAGAAAGGCGGGGCATAGAGGAGCAACAATAACACCCGAAGCGCAACGGCACTACATGTTGGTGTGCTGCCCACAAGACTATTGGTGCCAACGATGTTGACCACTTTTGATAAAAAAGCAAACTAAGATTTTAAATGCATCTCAGAAAATTATAAAATTACATGCATTTCATGATCCCTTTAAATTGCTACATTTTTCTTTTAACCATCTGAGTCAGTAAACCCTGTAATGGTTTTACACATTTAATGGAGTGGAACCCTATTAATTATGCAGCAAGAAATTAAGCGACAGCAAGAAATCATTCAAGAGAACTATTATTCGTTATATTAAGTTATTATTTACAGTTAAATTATGAAATAAAAATATCGAAGAAAAAAATAAACAGAAATTCAAATATTTAATTCAAATTCAGAAGTTAATTTAAGAAAAAAGGTTCACATGACAAAGGTCAAATTAATGGTCAATATTGGTCTAAATGGGTCTACTCCACAAAGCTACTGTTATAAGCATGAGCCCCGTCAGACTGGTCATGGCGGCAGTCTTCTAACAATATATAGTGATAATCTCAATGTTACTCAGAAAACAGGATACAGGTTTAACTAATTCTAAATACTTCTACTTAATGTTACACTGTCAGATATGGAAAATAAATCTCTCCTATCTCTTGCTCTGGCTACTGTGTATAGACCGCCAGGGCCATATAAAGATTTCCTAAAAGAATTTGCAGATTTCCTTTCAGACCTATTGGTTAATGTTGATAAAGCACTAATTGTCGGAGTCAAGCAAAACATAACCAGACCCACTCATCGTTTTAATCATACACTAGATTTAATTATATCGCATGAAATTAATCTTAATGATATAGATATAGTACCTCAAAGTGACTATGTTACTGACCACTACCTTGTATCGTGCATGCTGCCTATTACTGATATTAACTATATGGCTCAGCGTTATCATCCGGGTAGAACTATTGTTCCAACCACTAAAGATAGATTCACAAATAAACTGCCTAATTTATCTCAACTGCTCTCTGTTGCCCGCATTAAATAAAAAAAAGTTTAGAGAAAAACATACTGCACCATTTTACAACAGCAATACCCATTATCTCAAGAAAGAAACTCATAACCTTGAACGCAAATGGAGAAAAACTAACATGGAAGTTTTTAGAATTGCATGGAAAAACAGTATGTACAGCTATAGACAGGCTCTAAAAGCTGCCAGGGCTGAGCATATCCACAAACTCATAGAAAATAACCAAAACAATCCAAGGTTTTTATTTAGCACAGTGGCTAGTTTAACAAATAATCAGACGTCACTGGATCTAAATATTCCCTCACAGTTTAGTAGTGATGACTACGAATTTCTTCACTGATAAAATAGATATCAGAAATACTATGTAGAATCGACAGCGTCTTGTAATTCAGCTTCATTCATTGCACCCAAAGAAAAAATGCAGTGCTTTACAACTATAAGACAGGAAGATCTAAATAAACTTATCACTGCATCTAAACCAACAACATGTTTATTAGATCCTGTACCCACTAAATTAATGAAAGAGTTGTTACCTGTAGCAGAAGGAACAGCTTCTCAATATTATTAACTCGTCGTTCTCTTTAGGTCACGTCCCAAAACCATTCGAGCTGGCGGTTATTAAGCCTCTTATTAAGAAACCACAACTAGATCCTAGTGAACTGTAAAATTACAGATACATTTCAAAACTTCCATTTATGTCTAAAATTTTAGAAAAAGTTGTCTGCTCAATTGTGCTCCTTCCTGCAAAAAATTATAGCTATGAAGAATTTCAGTCGGGTTTCAGGCCCCATCATAGCACAGAAACTGCACTTGTTAAAATTACAAATTACTTGCTTCTTGCGTCAGACCAAGGCTGCATCTCATTGCTAGTTTTACTTGACCTTAGTGCTGCGTTCGACACTATAGATCATGACATACTCCTAGATCGATTACAAAACTATACAGGTATTCAAGGGCAGGCTTTAAGATGGTTTAGATCCTACCAGTGTTAATTTTGTCAGCTATTTTGAATTTTAGTCTTAGTCCCGTGTTAAATGTCCTTGTTAGTTTTTATCATATTTAGTCAACCTTATCCTATTTAGTTTTAGTCAACTAAAAGTCTCAACATTTTAGTCTAGTTTTAGTCAAAGAAAACCTGAAGTATTTTAGTCTAGTTTTAGTCAATGAAAACTTGACATTTTAGCAATAAGATTATTAATTAACCATACAGTAGTATTAATTTTGGCAGCCATTTTTAATTTAGTCTTAGTCTTACTCAAATGTACATTTTGGTTATCATATTTAGACAAACTTGTCCGTTTTTGTTTATTCAATGAAATGTATGAGCATTTTAGTCAGGTTTTTTAGTCAATGAAATATTAGTCACATTTAAGATGGTTTAGATCCTACCAGTGTTAATTTTGTCAGCTATTTTGAATTTTAGTCTTATACCGGGCTAAAATGTCCTTGTTAGTTTTTATCATATTTAGTCAACCTTATCCTATTTAGTTTTAGTCAAGTTTAAGTCGACTAAAAGTCTCAACATTTTAGTCTAGTTTTAGTCCAAGAACATCTAAATTATTTTAGTCTAGTTTTAGTCAGTGAAAACTTGACATTTTAGCAATAAGATTATTATTAATTAACCGTACAGCAGTATTATTTTGGCAGCCATTTATAATTTAGTCTTATTCTTACTCAAATGTACATTTTATGTATCATATTTAGTCAACCTTGTCCTGTTTTTGTTTAATCAAGTTTAAGTCAATGAAATGTATGAGCATTTTAGTCAGGTTTTAGTCAAATTTTCGTCATGCTGTATAATGGTTAAATTGCTCAAAATTATTTTTGCTCAAAATTATAATCGTAATGATTGTTTTCATTTGAGAAATTTACTTTTGCATTTCAGATATTGCACTTTCACCAGTAAGCACAAATCAACAGAATGTAGACTCATACATGCAGGGGCGGACTTACCCATTAGGCAAAGGTAGGCGACCGCCTTGGGCCCTCAAAATCCAAAGGCCCCCTAAAATGCTTTTCATATAGGAGATGCGCATTAAGTGCTGACACGCGAACGGTTGCTGTTTACGATGTTTATTACCACGACAACCGTCCGAGTTGAACGTGCTTTTTGTGTATCCTGCTTGAAGGAGATGAAAATATTATGCATCTGAAGCTGTAATTAAATATTGAGAAACAGTGAAAATACTGAAAGAGTTGTTACCTGTAGCAGAAGAACCGCTTCTCAATATTATTAACTCGTCGTTCTCTTTAGGTCACGTCCCAAAACCATTCGAGCTGGCGGTTATTAAGCCTCTTATTAAGAAACCACAACTAGATCCTAGTGAACTGTAAAATTACAGATACATTTCAAAACTTCCATTTATGTCTAAAATTTTAGAAAAAGTTGTCTGCTCAATTGTGCTCCTTCCTGCAAAAAATTATAGCTATGAAGAATTTCAGTCGGGTTTCAGGCCCCATCATAGCACAGAAACTGCACTTGTTAAAATTACAAATTACTTGCTTCTTGCGTCAGACCAAGGCTGCATCTCATTGCTAGTTTTACTTGACCTTAGTGCTGCGTTCGACACTATAGATCATGACATACTCCTAGATCGATTACAAAACTATACAGGTATTCAAGGGCAGGCTTTAAGATGGTTTAGATCCTACCAGTGTTAATTTTGTCAGCTATTTTGAATTTTAGTCTTAGTCCCGTGTTAAATGTCCTTGTTAGTTTTTATCATATTTAGTCAACCTTATCCTATTTAGTTTTAGTCAACTAAAAGTCTCAACATTTTAGTCTAGTTTTAGTCAAAGAAAACCTGAAGTATTTTAGTCTAGTTTTAGTCAATGAAAACTTGACATTTTAGCAATAAGATTATTATTAATTAACCGTACAGCAGTATTATTTTGGCAGCCATTTATAATTTAGTCTTATTCTTACTCAAATGTACATTTTATGTATCATATTTAGTCAACCTTGTCCTGTTTTTGTTTAATCAAGTTTAAGTCAATGAAATGTATGAGCATTTTAGTCAGGTTTTAGTCAAATTTTCGTCATGCTGTATAATGGTTAAATTGCTCAAAATTATTTTTGCTCAAAATTATAATCGTAATGATTGTTTTCATTTGAGAAATTTACTTTTGCATTTCAGATATTGCACTTTCACCAGTAAGCACAAATCAACAGAATGTAGACTCATACATGCAGGGGCGGACTTACCCATTAGGCAAAGGTAGGCGACCGCCTTGGGCCCTCAAAATCCAAAGGCCCCCTAAAATGCTTTTCATATAGGAGATGCGCATTAAGTGCTGACACGCGAACGGTTGCTGTTTACGATGTTTATTACCACGACAACCGTCCGAGTTGAACGTGCTTTTTGTGTATCCTGCTTGAAGGAGATGAAAATATTATGCATCTGAAGCTGTAATTAAATATTGAGAAACAGTGTGTATTTTTACGTTTATAATTGTTTTAAATGCTGCTTATTCATTTATGAGAAGGAACCAAGTATAGGACACATACGCAGTTACTTTTTGGTTGATATAATCCTTAGGTGTGTACATGTATTGCCTTTTCATTATTTTTCATAAATTTTATTTAAATTTGTAGTTAAAATAACTAAAAATAAATGTATTTTAAAGTTTAGAATTAGACAGCCTTTGCACACAGGCTTACGCTGGTAAGTTAACTCATCAGTGGACTTTCCTCGTCAATATAGGCTATATTTTTTCACAATTTTCTACGAGATGGGAGGGGAAAAAAATATTTCAATACTTTTTCTCGCAATTATATTGTTGGGTAAGTATAGGTGACTATATAAATTGCGGGCATCAGGGAGCCGCTATTGAAACTGTTTTGATTGCGCGCTCTCATTTTACTTTCACTTTTGAGATTCGCGATCACAAGGACTCTATACTATGGAGCGGCAGTACTTACCACACATTTGACTAGATTAGAATCATTCGCCATCGTCCTATCAGACATTTCTCCTTACTCTGTGTATGTGGTAAGTGAACTTTCATGTACTGTAATGCAACAGGCTACCGCTAGCAAGCGGCTAACCTTTTAGTGGCTCCTTATAACGCGTTATTTGTTTCACGCACACCCCTAACCCTGGAACCTCAAGGTTGATCTAGGAAAATATGTGCAAATGTATAGGGTCCCATTCCTATATTTTGCCTGGGGCCCCCAATTCACTAAATCCGCCCCTGCATACATGGTGTATTTTACCTCATCTAGTGTACTGATTTATTATAGGCATTCCAAATGGCAATAGCCTATTTCTCTATTAAAACAACAGCGGTTGAGTAAGTGCATTTATTCAGCGACGCAATCGCAAACAATATAGTCGAGATCTCATGACAGAACACAGACCGGCTGAGTGAGTGCATTTACATGCACCCTCTTAATGTGATTATAATGAGATTTTGACAATATTGCTATTAAACTTTACCTCATGTAAATGCAATACTTCGATTTAAATAATAATATAAATAAATAAATATCGCTTTTTATTTCTCCTCTTTCCTACTACTTGTTTCACTTCTGATTCAGTTTTTTTTATAACCATTTCTTACTATGTGTCAGTAAGTTGTTGTTATTTTAGCATGTGTGTTTGGCTCAGTGTTATTTTTTTAGGATTACTGATAAACTCATG
>NW_015552874.1:293730-295173 GCF_001515605.1 Sinocyclocheilus anshuiensis | reverse complement strand
TATTTTTTGTTTTCATTTAAATGTTTAGTTTTGAAATGTTGTTGTATGCATTTGTCATTTTTATTTCATTTCTTTTATTTTCTTAAATGTATACATATAGTATTTATAGAGTTTTAGCTTTTAGTTTTAATTACTTTTTATTTGTAAGTCGCTTTGGATAAAAGCGTCTGCTAAATGACAAAGTAAAAGTAAAGTAAAGTAGTGGCGTATGCCGATTTTAATCGAAATATACAGGCATGTAAACACCTTAATCGCAGTATTGCCGCTCTGACCAAAGTGTGCATGTGCTTGTGACATACATGAATAACGTGACGCGTACCTGTAATAATACGCAGATTAGAAATGATGGCGGGGAAGAAAGCATCGCATTTCTGGGGAAAACACAACTCGCTGCCACCAGTCTGTTCCTTACCCTCATCCAGAAACGGCGAGAAGAACGCGACGGAGGCGTATGCAAACGAATTGCCATCACATTTCTATGTAACCTAAAAGGTATGGAATACAACCATACAAACATGTTTTGTATTAGACGTAAACAAATTAAACCAGCGGCCAGTAAACACACCTGCTCTTTCTGAGTTCATCATTTGTGCTATGCAGTGGGGTATGTGAATAATGGCAGTAAAAAAATAACCACAATTCTTAGCGAATAATAAGAATAATGGAAATTGCATGTAAACGGGAGTGAAGAGCTTTGCTCTTGACATGTAAACATCATAATGCGATTAAGTCCTTACTCTGATTAGTGGAAATAATCGCATTATTCGTGCGCATGTAAACATAGTCACTTTTATTTAGATGTTAAACTCCAGCTTGTTTGTCGGTGTTTTCAGATCATCGGTGGCAGCGCTTCCGCAATGAGGAGCGAGCGCGTGCGCATGCGCATGGTTGCCAAATTGCTTAAAGGGGTCATGTGATGCGATTTCCAGTTTTCCTTTCTCTTTGGAGTGTTACAAGCTGATTGTGCATAGATAAGATCCCTGAAGTTGCAAAGACTAAAGTCTCAAAACCAAAGAGATATTCTTTATCAAAGTTAAGACTCTGCCACGCCCCTAAAAAGAGGTTTTTGGTAAAGTTTTTATCTTTTTGAATACATTTTAGTCTCGTCTTATTTCGTCAACGAAATTGTTGATATAGTCTTAGTTATCGTTTATTGACCTTATTGTCGTCTCGTCTTCGTCTCGTCTAGTCATGGGGAAAAAGCTCGTCAACAAACATTTTTTTCATCATAGTTTTCGTTAATGAAATTAACACTAGATCCTACCTTTCCGATCGCTATCACTTTGTCTATTTAAACGGGGAATCATCTCAATTAAATCCAGTAAAGTACGGAGTACCACAAGGATCTGTCCTAGGCCCTCTGCTATTTTCAATATACATGTTACCCCTTGGTAATATTATTAGAAAATACGGAATTAGTTTCCATTGTTATGCTGATGATAC
>NW_015552874.1:292776-293705 GCF_001515605.1 Sinocyclocheilus anshuiensis | reverse complement strand
CTAACAGAGTGTGTTAAAAATGTAAAAGACTGGATGACCAATAATTTTCTCCTATTAAAGTCGGATAAGACTGAGATATTATTTACTGGACCAAAAAACAGTACACAGAATCTAGTAGATTACAATTTGCATCTAGACGGATGTACTGTTACTTCCTCTACAGTCAAAAATCTGGGTGTTATATTAGACAACAACTTAAGTCTTTTGGAAATCATATTTCTCATGTTACAAAAACAGCATTTTTTCATCTTAGAAAAATTGCCAAGCTACGGAACATGTTACCAACCCCCCAGAAGACCTCAGATGATGCTAACCCTGGAACAACATATAAAACTACCAAATTTTGCTTAATCGCAACCTTTAATCACAATCACAAAGTTTAATCGCAACATATAATCATTGCAGTTAAAAGTGTTCACCGTCTGTTTGATTACGTGTAATTTGTAACTAACTGCATGATTCTTACTGAACATTTCTGCCAAAATCACCACTAATAACATACTCCTAAATATAATGTAGAAACTGTTTAAAATAACAATAATAATAATAATAAAATTACAAAGGCACATAACAAAATTACTTAAAATAAAAACTTAAAATAAAATAAAAATATTAATAATTTTTAATAATATTAAAATAATAAATCATATTTTACATTCTCTGCACTGGCTACCTATTAAGTTCCGTATCAGTTACAAAATATTACTACTTACTTTTAAGGGCCTAAATGGTTTAGCTCCTGCGTACCTAACTAGACTTCTATCACGCTACAATGCATCCCGTTCCCTAAGGTCGCAAAACTCTGGACTCTTGGTAGTTCCTAGGATAGCAAAGCCCACTAAAAGAGGTAGAGCTTTTTCATATTTGGCTCCCAAACTCTGGAATAGCCTTCCTGATAACGTTCGGGGTTCAGACACACTCTCTCTGTT
>NW_015552874.1:292110-292719 GCF_001515605.1 Sinocyclocheilus anshuiensis | reverse complement strand
AAACTCTGGACTTTTGGTAGTACCTAGGATAGCAAAGTCCACTAAAGGAGGTAGAGCTTTTTCGCATTTGGCTCCCAAACTCTGGAATAGCCTTCCTGATAACGTTCGGGGTTCAGACACACTTTTTCTGTTTAAATCTAGATTAAAGACACATCTCTTTACCCAAGCATTCACAATGTATCTCATAACCTTGTACTTCAGTTAGGGCTGGGTGATATAGCTAAAAAATTTATCAACGATATAATGTTTCATATCGTTCGGTATGTTTATAACAAAAAGCAATAGAAATTTTATTTTTACAATTTAACCACTATATTTATAATTAACACAATTTATGGAGTTGAGAAATATTTTTTGTTTTAACAATCAAACACAATAAAAATTAAACAAATATTCAACATATTCTGTTACACCAAATACACAAAATAATGATCTTTAAAATAGCATCATATGACCCCTTTAATCCAAAGAGCCGAAGCGCCATTCACACAGAATGCATTTAAAAACATATGAGACGAAGTGAAAAGGAATAAACCTCCACAAATTCATGACGTGTTTTCTAAAAGTTTAAACTGTTTTAACTTTGCATGGCTTTCTATACATCTATTC
>NW_015552874.1:273001-291748 GCF_001515605.1 Sinocyclocheilus anshuiensis | reverse complement strand
AACCCATTCAAGATCTTCTCCGCATTGAGCTTCTATATTTCTCTAATATTTTGAATGCATAACACAGCAGCGGCACGTCTCGTGGGCTAGAGTAGACTAACAAAATACTAAAATGCAACGTCACTTACATCCTCACCGCATCTCGCGCACCACTGATGACGCTCCCTGATGCCCACCAGTTACATCTGATCAAATGCACATTTTCATTCTTTTGCTTGGGTTGAACACATCATTTTTTGCTTAGTTGGAACCTTCTCCGTTTCTGCCACGGGATTGGCATCCCATGGTAACTAGGAATTACACAAACTTCAGTCTGGATCCAGCCCTTACAAAGACCTGAGATGACCGAACACCTGAGAAGAGATGATGCCAACCCCCCAGAAGACCTCAGATGATGCCAAACCTCAGACAACATACAAAACTACTAAAACAAATTTTGCTATAATGGACATAAACTTGAGATAGTCACCACTGATAAGTTCTTACTAAACATAAAGTTGAATCTTTAATTTTCTGTAAAGCTTCTTTGCAACGATTTGCATCATGAAAAGCGCTATACAAATAAACTTGAACTGAATTGAAAACACTTCTTTGTGAAGTTTCAAAACCTTTGCAAATCATTTGTTTCGAACCAGTGGTTCGAAGTGCGTATCAAAGTCACATGATTTCAGTAAAAGAGGCTTTGTTACATCACAAATGTTTTTGAAACGTTTCGAAATTTCAAAGGTTCGCCGTTGAGAATGGGGTGAACTCAGTGAACCCATGAATCACTGAGACAGTTCCCAAGCAGTGATCCAGTGTCTATGTTTTTTGCCTGATCTCAGATCAATTTTATAAATTTGTAAACATTTTTAATGAGACATTTGTGTAATTAAAAGAGTAGAATAAAACAAGCCCTGCAAATTAATAAAAGAACACATATTATACAGACACTTCATATTTAATGATTTTTAAATTGTTTTTAATATATTTTAAATAAAACATTTTCAATTGTTTTTAAAAGTTTTTATGCATGTTTTGGCCTGTTGACCTGCACCAGTGTGTGGGGTTTCAAGCACTGCAAATAGTAAAGCATTTGCTTTAGCAACTGACCCTTCGCAAAGAGCTTGACTGACAGGCAATCTGACCAATCATAACCATTTGTCCAACAAATAAATCAAACAGGAGACTTTGATGGACTTAGGCCCTGTCCCAAATGGCACACCTCATGTGCACTTTCGGTCTTGAGGACTTACAATGACCGCTGTGTGCACGTGTCCGTTAAAGGGTTAGTTCACCCAAAAATGAAAATTAGCCTGTGTTTTAGACGAATCCAATTGGAGTTATATTAAAAACTGTCCTGGCCCCTCCAAGCCTTACAATGGGGGTAAGCGGGTGTTCGGTTGTCAACAGTTCAGAAGACGTGAAATAAAGTGCATGCATCGATAATAAAACGTCCCTCACACGGCTCCGGGGGGTGAATAAAGGCCTCCTGTAGCGAATCCATGCGTTTTTGTAAGATAAATATCCACATTTCAAAGGTAATAAACACTTTTTTCTCACTTTCGCTGACTGTGGTACGCGGAAGACATGCAGACGGATGACGTAGGACGTAGGCGTCTTGCGCGCGCCTCTGAGAAATGCAGGAGCAAAGGAAGCAAAGTTTCCTTACTTTAGCAAAGGAAAACCAGTCTCCTCTTGGCTTATATCAAAATCCTCCAACATTTTCTTTACAAATCCTAATTTTGTACTTGTAATTCGTGACCGGCGTTTTGTTTTGTTCTCTCTCCGCGCTTGTCACTAATCACGCAACGCCGACGTCCTACGTCATCCACCGGAACGTGCGGAATACAGAATACAGGAAGTGAGAGAAAAGTGTTTATTACGTTTGAAATATGGATATTTATCTTACAAAAACACATGGATTCGGTACAGGAGGCCTTTATTCACGCCCCGGAGCCGTGTGAGGGACGTTTTATTATGGATGCGCGCACTGTATTTCACGTCTTCTGAACTGTTGACAACCGAAATAGGATGCTTCGAGGGTGAGTAAAACACAGGCTAATTTTAATTTTTGGGTGAACTAACCCTTTAAGTCCATTAGACCGTAGAGTGTCCTATATTCGTCATTTTAGCATTCAGAAGGGTGCTCGCGAGCGATGCGCACTTCTGATGAGCCCGCAAGCCTGCGAGCTACGCAACTGACTTCTACCCGGCAGTCAAAGCGGCATTACGTCACGAAAGTGCAGACTGAGGAAGACCGTGAGGGTTTAGGGTGCCATTTGGGACAGGGCCTTAATCTTGAAAAATTGTATGTATTGACGTCTTTCCGTGGTTGAAATAAAATACTTTCTGATGTTCATTCATGTTTATTTCATGCTTTAAGTAGGCCAAATATGAAAAGACGATCGGTTCACATGCCGCTTGAACTGAGGCAATAGTGATCTGTCATGACACATTAATGAGCCACAAAACGGTATTTATTGTTTTAATTTCTTAAAAAATGACAAAATTTGAAAGCTGAGACTTTCAAATAAGCTTTTTTTCATACCAGAAGTAACCTGCTCTGTCTTGTCTTTCGGCACGTTGTCAGTTTCCTCTTTGCTCTTTTATTTTTCACTGCGTGAGAACATGTGTAGTGTAAGAGCAGCATAGCTTGTCGGACATAGCAACCGTAAATAAGGAGGGTGGGTTTTTGCAAAGGGTCAGTTGGTTCAACTGATTCAAATCTATGAAAAGGTTTATATCTCCCATTACTAATCTAAATATCCCAATGTATCTTCTGTTAAACAACAATCCACCTCAAAGCATCTGAAGATATGCAAAGCTTAGGTTCCTGCATCTTTACACTGTACAAGGTCCTTGTGGTCCTGCCATATTGTGTGCTTATAAAAACATAATGTGACTCAAAAGCCAAGTCAGCTTTATTTTTATAGTGCTTTATAAAATACAGTTTGTGTCCACTACCTTTGCACCCAATGGCAGGAATTTTTGATCCTGCAAAAGAGTCTAGAGGCCTGGCTTCACAAATTTATAACTCTCTTTTAAAAGCACAGTTTAAACATTTGTCAGTTGAGGTAGTGTGGGAAAAGGATTTAGAACAAGCTGGACTGGCTTACGGTATGGTCAAATATAAATGAAACATCTCAAAATTGGAGTCACCAACTTAATTCATTTTAAAACTATCCATAGAGCTTATGTGACTCCATGCAGATTATACAGAATGGGATTAACGTCTGATCCTAACTGCACTATGTGTCAAAAAATCTGTAGCTTGTACAATGTATCATATGTTTTGGGAATGTTCAGTAATCAATCATTTTTGGACTCAAGTTTGTCGAGATCTAGAAGGACTGATTAAGTTAAGGTGTCTCTGGATCCTTGCCTGTGCCTACTGAATGATGACTCTTCTTTGAACCTTGGCACAATGGACAAAATAATTATTTTTTCGGGCTTTACCGCAGCAAAGAAAACAATAACTGCACTTTGGTGGGACACTAAGACAGACATCTCAAGACTGTGGTTATTGAATACACAACATAATTAATATGGAATGCTCTTTAGCTAGATTTAATAAAGCTAAACCAAGAACAGTACAGGCCTGGCAAAGAGTTGTAAAATCTATTTGTGACTGGTTCATTGGGTAGTACGATGTATCTCCTTAGAATTTTGAAATACTCATATCTAGGGTATTACTATGTCATGTAACTATTCATCTTATATGTAGGTAGTGCTGACAGTATTTTTTTATTATCTGTCACACTACTTGGTCGATGAACACACACACAAAGACAACAAAGATGAAGATAAACAGTCTTTAATAAATCCACTGATAAGTAATCCCCATAAAGGAAGGCTGGAGACACACGTAACATTGACGAGACCCGACAAACTCACGCCCTGTCCACACGAACACGGGTATTTTCAAAACCGCAGCTTTTTCTATGCGGTTTGGCCATTCGTCCACACGCAAATGCAGCATCAGGTCAGTGAAACCGAACATTTTTGAAAACTCCTGCCAGGGTGAAAATGTTCAAAAACTCTGGTTGCAGTGTTATCGTGCAGAGAGCGAAACTGGAGATTTTGGCTTGTGACGTCGGAGCATGCGCTGTTATCTCTGACTACTGGAAACTTTTTCGGCTTCTGATTGGCCAACATGGCTTTACGATTGAGATTATATCGCCACCTGTTGGTTTAGCATGCTCTTGACAGTGCTTCATAGCATGCTTTTGCGTTTTCAGGTGGACTGAGATTTTTTTTTAAACGGAAGGAAAAACTTTTTCTATATTTTATAAAAATACCCGTGTACATGTGGACATGGCCTCAAACTGAAGAGACAGGAACTTAAATGCACAGTCAAAAGAGGGAATAATGACTGAACTAACTAGACACAGGTGAACTGACTAACATAATCAAGGGGAGACAGAAATTGGGGGGCTGTTTCATAAAAGACTCTAAGAAAAGTGGGGATTAATGTCCAAAACCTGACTTGAAATAACCTAACAAATCATTCGGGACTAAAGCGGTTTCATAAACGACCATTTAAGTTCACGCAATCTCACTAATTCGATCCAGGTTCAGTGAGTCGGGATAATTTGATGTGGACGCTTATTCTTAAGCAGCCCTTAATGTCGATCATGGATCAAATCGATCCACCATGGCAAACAGCGAATATTTGAGCTGCTTAATGCATTTGAGACATTGTGTTTTCCTCAGTGCATAACTGACATGTCACGGGTATATTTTTCATCTGTAAATGTTAGAAAGTCATGCAAATATATCCATTTTCCTTTCAGGAGTGGATGAGGCTTACGCGAGCGAACATGCGCTGCTGCGCACATGCGCGCTACACAGACGGAGCAGAATAGAATAATAGCGCAATAATTCTGAATAAAATATACATTCTGCTAAAATATTTGTTGTTGGACATTAAATGTGACACAAGTAGAATTTTAATCCTACATATAAGTGTATTTTTATGATAACAGTAACTCAAATGTAAGCTGGCTAATACAGCCCTACTAGCTCAAATGAGTTAAATGTGTGTTCCTCTTATCAGTTAAAATGTAGTCTGATTTGTATTATTTATTTTCATTTTTGATTCAGCGATTTTAACTTTTAATTTAGTGTTTTTAATGCTTTAAAAACCAATTTTAGATTGTAATGTTTAATGGCCTACTAATAACCATAAAGGTACTGCTGTCATAAAATCAGAGAGAAAGGCTGCATGGCTAGAAACTGCTGATCAACTGAACGCACAAGTAGCAACTGTGTTAAAATGTTTTCATAGCCTATATCTTAAAAAAAAGGTCATTGCATTTTGGGCACAATACATTAAATACAGTTGGTTGTAGCCTATATTTTTTTTATTTATTTAAGTTGCATTTTCTGTATACTTTTATTTTTGGACTAATAATAAAGTCAACTAATTGTATGTGAGAGAGTCAGTGGTAATATCGATGCGTTCACATTGGTCAGTATTAGAGGAGCTCAGCTTAGCCTGACAGTTAGCCTGCTCCTGACCAGGTTAGTTTCTCAGCATAAGTTGCCACAGTGACTGAGCTTGAGCTATGGTAATTTTGCTTTCGGAATCCAAATCAAGTGACAATAAGTCAGAATAACTTAAATAAGCCTGGCTTATTTGGTAAACTAGTTTTATGAAACAGCCCCTAGGTCAATGAACTAAAACAAGGCAGGAGAACAGAGAAACAGAAAACAGAAACAAGGTCCAAACTGGTGACATTATCTCTGTTTTGCTTGGTTGTGGTTTATTTTTTGTTGTTGTTGTTTTGAAAATCGAATAAAAAAATATATATACAGTTTGTGTCAAAGTGGCAAAACATGTGCATCACAAAATTTATACAATTAAAATGTAAATTTAATATACTAACTAAAATAAATGTTCCACAAACTATGTTGTACATCAGATCATGAAATTCCCTTGACTCTAAACCATTTCAGGTCTAGCATAATATAAACTATGGATGGTCAAATAAAGTACTGGATGTTAAAACAGAAGCAACTGAAAACCCTGCTGTTTTGACTGTAAAGGGAAAAGCAAAGCTTGTGGTGTTCTGAGCTTGTGAATATGAACACGCCATGCCTCATGTCTCTCTAAATACATAACTAGCACTCTCATCTAGTAACAGTGAGCAGTGACTTAACTGGGTATGCTATAACAACACCCATGATGTAACCAAACGCAGCCTGTAAATGTTAAGAGGCACAGAGCATTGACTTGGGGCAAAATCAAAGACACAGACCAAAATCAGAGATGAAAATTATGGGGGGGGGAAATGTATGGCAATTTTCCTACATTACTAAAGATGAAATTCATTCTCAGATCCTTTTTGTGTTACGTTAGCCATGTTTTTAAAAGAGTTAGTTCACCCAAAAATGAAAATTCTGTCATTAATTACTCACCCTCGTGTTGTTCCAAACCCGTAAGACCTTCGTTCATCTTCGGAACACAATTTAAGATATTTTTGATGAAATCTGAGGGCTCTCTGACCCTCCCATAGACAGCAAGGTAACTACCATGTTCAAGGTCCAGAAAAGTACCAAGATGATCGACAAAGTAGTCCGTGTGACAGAAAGAAAACAAAACAAAACAAAAATAAAACAAAAATAACGACTTTATTCCACGTTTTCGTCACTTTGGAAGCGCGTTCACGACAGTACCATGACACGAGCGTGTGGCGGCGCCGGCACTGACCCAGATCCGGCGTGATGACGTCATTTAATGACAGAATTTTCATTTTTGGGTGAACTAACCCTTTAATTTATTTTGCCAGATGATATGCATTTTGTGTAGGTCAAATGTAGTACAGCTTCACTATAATTCACACATATAAAAATGCGTTCAGCATTTGTCCTATGAGTCTCATTGCACACTTGATTTAGTAGCAGTTTCATTACCCTTTGGGGTTTTGGATTCCCATACATGATACTAAATGAAACAGGCATTTGGCATGCAGCTAAATAACTAAAATAAATTAAATTATTAATTAATTAGTAACTGAGCATCACCGAGTATGTATATAATTCATTATTTTCTTTCTTTCTCTCTTTCTTTGTGTCTTTCTTACTTTTTTACTTTCTTTCTTTCTTCATTTCATGAATAAATCAAACTTTTCCTTTTTAGATTAAAGGGGTCATGAACTGCTTTTGTTATTTATTTTGTATTGTTCTCTGATGTCCACGTTATCAAGATTTTTTACATCAAAAGACATAATTTAGAAGTAATAGGCTATTTTCTGTCCTGTTTTTAACCCCCCTCTTCAGACCGCTCTGTTTGAATAGGCGTGGCGGATTGCAGACTCGGAAGTAAATGCCCACGGCTATGATTGGCTAACAGTTGTGTATGTTTGACAGCCTACATCCTTCACAGATGGATGCTGCTGTGTTTTAGGTTAAAACGCATAAATACTTAGTAGTACATATCAAATGATCTGTAATAACAGACAAAGCAATAGTGATCACATAATGAAAACAGTTACTCACACTTGTGTGGTGCTACATCGTATCCAATATAGTTGCCACAGCATCGTCTTTTAGTTTCAATCTTTCTGAAAATCTTGTGTCTAATTGTTCCTTATTTGTAAGCAATTCCACGGTAAAATTAAGTTAAAAAAAGGACCAAGTTCTTACTGACGGAGTTAGTAAGAAGTTAATCAAATGAAGTTTATCATTTGGTTTCTGCGTAAACCTGCGTTTGCCGCTCTTGTCATTTACCTACTGTGCGCGAATCGGTGGATGGGGCTAAACAGGCAGTGATGTAGAAGCAGGCGTTGATCTTCTTCAGCGGAGGCGGTGTTTAGCCACACTATTATGTCATAAAGTGGCACATTGCACAACCTGTTGTTTTTAGCTGTTTTTAGAAAAACAAGAAAATTTTGAGTTCTGAAAATTACAGAATGCTTTTATAGCACAATGACCTCTTATATATCAAAAATGAAATCATTTTGATTTCATTTTATGAAATAATTTAATTGATTTCAGTTTATGACCCCTTTATTCCTTTAAATGCTTATCAAACTGTTCATTTTTCACTTGTTGTGATGCTACAACAGACTATGGAAAACAACCGCTGTCATATCCAAGTCAGTGTAAAATACTGTACAGGTTTATTCTAAATAGCAATGCTCTCTCTGAAAACAGTCTCAATCCTCAATCAAAACAAGCACAGCATGTTAAACCCCTCCCATTCTCATCTGCTTCCATGTGCCCTGCCCATTTCCTGCTCTGGTTATTTAAGATGGGAACAAGAAGCTAAACTAAAGTTGACAAACAGTTTTCATCTTATTGTTTGAAAGAACTGGCTTACCAGGTGATAACACTATTATTTGTGACAAAAGAGAATAACAAACACATAACAGGAAAGTGTGGAAACTCAAACATAAATGTTGCAAACTACAAACTAATGACAGAGTACACTCTTGCAACTAGTGTCTGCCTTTGGATGTCTTTGGAATTCGGTCCTAATCCAAATTAACATAGGAAACTCTTACTGGGACCCTATAAGTCACAGTGTACTGCAGATTAGGGCTTGAATTTTTAATTTCATTCAGTTCCCCATATCATTATCAGTGTGCTGTACCATATAATTAGAATTAGCTGAATCAAACAGCTCGATTTTCCACATGACTAAGGCTTAATGTAAGATCTAGAGCTTTCTAGATCTCAAGGAATATTGGAATCCAGGCTGGAACAAAATGAGTCCAACCCAACCATCCAGCCATTGTTTTGCTGACAGATCACATAGCTTATCATACTTAATAATACTACATAATTTTTTTAATAACTTTTTAAAATATGATATTAAATCAATTGTAACATGCTGTGAGGTCTGATTTCTGGAAAACTGCTATACAAGCAATAAATGAGTGAAATCCAACCATCCAAAAAAAATCCAAAGGCAAATTATCTATAATACTTACAATTGGTTGGTAACGATTTAATGTGATGCTGCGCAGTTGCAAACTTTCTTCCATCTGAAGACATTTCATGCAACAGTATGTGGAGCCAGTCAATAATTCTTACTGTGTTCCACAGCACATGTGCAGTGTTTGTAACTGAGCATGTATGTGTGTGCGGAATCTGACAGCATGCATTACTGGGTTTGACAGTAAATTATGGTTTCTCCAGATGCTGGTGACCATAAATCAAAGCTTGGCAGGGGGACAAAGGTGAAACCAGGATAACCAGTTTCATGTTTCACATGCAATGCACTTCTACTCTCACCTAACCTAGTATGGCCTATAGATTATCAGTGCACTTCATGATTTGCAGCATGCACTTCCACTCTGTTTATAGCTAAGCACACTGAACTACAACTTAAAGTGCATTTAACCAGTGTACCATTGTTTGTGTGCACTAAAAAAAAAAATCTAGCTTTTTTTTTGACTAATATATAAAATAAATCATATTTTATGTCATTTAGCATAAGCAACATTTAAACAGCTAGATCAAACCACAGTTTGGTAGTGAAGAACTGTCAGACTACTAAGCTTGCTTGTTTTGATAACTGATGCTTAGCAATGAGGAAGTCATTTGCGACATAATCATTTCCTGTGTGATTATCACAGATACTTTTGGCTTGATTTGAGCAATATTTCCCCAAGTTAAATTAAAATTTGTTCTAAGATGCAATTTATGGCAAATTTTTCAATGAGCGGTATGGATCAGTACAGTATGGTACGATTCGGGACAGTATACCCTGTTCCGTTTCCACTGCCAACAGTACCCTTAATTGATAGGCGTGGTGTATGCCGGAAAGTAGCGATCGACGTCATTCAGACGGGAAGAAGAAAGCACAACTTTGTCCGTGTGTATGTGTGAGAAAATATATATTTTTTGTGTTTGCACACTCTGATGTAAACAAGCCCAACACACATGAGCAGCATGGCGGAACGGAGCGAAGTAGATGCTTCATTCCCCTTAGGGCTGGGCGATATGGCTAAAAAAAAATTCACAATAAAATTTTTCATTTCACTCAATATTGATATTTATCACAATAAATTTCAAATCATTATTTCTTTCAAGTTTAAAGGCAGATTTTTGCTCCTAAGTGAAAGTTGTAGAAATTGTGATTTTAAACTACTCTTTATGGTCAGACAAACACTTCATGTTTTTGAATTCTTTACATTTTACCAGCCATTTTTCCTTAACAAAATATCTTACATTTTTAATAGAAAAAATGATTTCTTGGTTTCTGCATTTTCTAATGAGTGATATTGTTTCAAGTCATGAAACAGGTTTGCGTTGCCTGACTTTGACACGTATCTTCAGCAGTTTGCAGTGCATGCTACAATATTAATATCACATTTTTGTCTCTTAGAAATGCGCATTTGAGAGTAGCTTGAGTTGTCAGTAGTAGTAGCTTGAGTCTAAATAAATTTGTCTAAATACATTTAGTATAAATGCACAAACGCTACAGCCGAATCACAAAAAAATACTGTAAATATATTCCATTAATCTTTTAATACATTTAATACATTTCTACATTATTAATATAATCAAATTCAAAATGAAAATGTAAATAAAATGTAGCCATTGCCAATAATACAAAGTAATCCAGCAACAGAACAACGAGTTTTTCAGAATCTAATTATTGAGAACGCATTTAAATTATCCAACCAAGAGCAGTGAGTGTTTTTTTCTGTTTTTGATTGTTAATATTGCTTGATTATCATTATTATTAATGACATAACAGACAATGGCAGGATTATTGGGCCACATTTACATGACAAGGCCTGAAGCACAGGCACAGACCTGACTTGTCAAACATTTGACATGCATTTTTGTCCCATCTGTTTACATTCACCTAAGACATAACCAACTTTATTTGCATTAGGCTAATACATGGCAAGGTGGGCATTTTGACCAAGTAGCTGATCTGTCAGACATATGCATTCATGCACAGCCATATACTGCAAAATGCAGGTGTTCTTCATAGCATATCAGCATTTGAAAGCAGTCGTCTGTCAGTCAGACAGTTCACGGGTACCACATTGAGTCATTACTTGGCAAAACTAGTACTGCAGAAAGGCTGTTATCATTACATCTTTCTAATTTTAGCATACGTAGATTGACATTGTGTAAGTACTTGTATAAGTAAATCACTAGTGACTGGTCATTACTGACCAGGGCTGTGTTTCCCCATAACTTTGCAAATCATGCTTTCATGATCATCTCAATTATTGTTGTATTGCTGTTTCTCAAACCAACATAACGATCGCTGTCAGGTTTAAAGGTGCTGAACTAAGGTTGAAACTTTCACCCAGTGTGAAAATGCTGCCAAACATGTAAATGCATGCCATGGTGTAAATATAAAAACATGTAAAAACATGCTGGACATCTTATGTTAGAAATATTTCAACTTCATTTGTGTCAATATTTGTGTTTAACTAAACTTCAAAATGCAAGCTTACTGAACTTAGATTTACAATATATATGTAAATCCATTTTTTTTTAGTTAGATGCATTATATTATATTATATTATAGTAACACAAACCAACTCTAAGGAAAAAAATATCAGGATAGAATTGAAGTTGATTAAACTCAAAGGATTCCCAAAGGTTACCTTAATTTTCTCCAAGTTTATCTTTCAATGTGGTGACACCAATGGAGAATGATATAGTGAGTCAGAAACAGAGACATGAGGGAGTGCAGCTGCGGGGACACATTGGGTTACATGCCATGTCTAAAGGAAATTTAAAGTTTTGGGTATAGAAGACCCTGAGCGAGCCTTAGAATAAGTAACCTGATGTTGGGCTGATAAATCATCTGATAAATAAGAAATTCAACAGAGAAAGGGAAAATGAAAGGGAGGGCAAAAAGAAAAGAGCGACAATGATCTCATAAGATGAGACAGGCAGACAGAGGGGAGACGGTATCCAGTGACCTGCTGCATATCACACTGCAGTGTCTTTAAAACTTGCCACTCAAAAACTGACAGGCAAAAAGGAAGCAGAAAGAGAAAGAGACCCTCATGGAAACTCTTACCCATGTCTGTGAGATCCCCTCGACCGTCCGGAGTAGTATGAGTAGCTAGAGTAGGTGGACTCCGTATCCATGGCGACGCTGTTTTGCCCCAGCAAATGGCTGAGGGCTTTTTTTGATGTTGACAGGATGAAGGGCAGGCAGAAGTTTTTAGAGAGTCTTATCGGACGGAGCTTACTCAGCAGATGAACAATGAGAGTAATCTGTGAGCTCTCAATCCTGGATGTGTGCCTGGGGGCTTTACACCAGCAGGGTTCATTCTGAAAAGACAGAGTTTGATTTTTAGTTGTGGGACTAAAAAAGTCAAAAGAGCCTTCCCTCAAGAGCAGCAGAATACAGTTGACATTCCTGTTTCCTGTATTCCAGTCAAGAGATCTTTGATCTGATGATTTATCAAACCAAACTATGTATTTGCAATTGGCATTAACATGTGACCAGTATCAAGATGCTGTCCACATACGCATTGTGATCGGATCTCAGTATAGTGTAAACATGTCCCGGGGACCCACCTTTCAGATTGTTTTAGATGTCTCACTAATTCAACTCATCAGCTTCTTAATGTGTTGAATAGTAAGACATCTAAAACATTCTGGGAGGTGAGTCCCGAGGACCAGAGATGTAAATGCCATCTAGTCAATGCATCTGCATTCACAGTGACATAACACAAGATACCACCACTATGGTTATGGCTTTACCAAAACATGAAATGCTCATCCCCGCATTTGCAGAAGGTAAAGGGGAGCTATTATGCAAAATTTACATTTACATGGTGTTTGAACAGAAATGTTTATCAGCAATGTGCACACAACCACACTATAATGGTAAAAATTCACCCACTTTTTTTTAAGATTTATTTTAGGCATTTTTGCCTTTTATTGTGATAGGATAGTTTAAAGTTGACAGGAAGCAAAGCGGGAGAGAGAGGGGGGCGCGATCGGGAAAGGTCCCCGGGACAGGATTCGAACTCAGGATGCCTGTAGTGCTACAATGCTGTATGTTAGCACACTGCCCACAAGGCTATCGGCGCCGACCCACTCCTTTCTTTATACTCCCTAAAAATCATAAATAGTGCCTCAAAATGTGTCATTTGCATTTTTAACACATTGTGACACCACACTGAAACAGGCACTGCCCACAACTGTTGACAGACTCTGCCCACAACTGGTGACAGCATATATCCTCCCCTGAGTGAGCTGGGGAGGATCCAGCTACACACCCAGAAGCATTGCACTTTATATTTTGTCAATGTTTTCAAATCACCTACCTACCTAAATCTGTTTGTTAGCAAGCTTCACAGCTAATGCAGCTAAAGAATCCATTGTCTCTCATTGTATTCACATAAATTAGATCTGTCGTAATTTTTATTTTTAACCTGAAAACGCTTACTGTTGGTATAATTCATAACAGCAATTTATTATGCACAGTACAGTTTGATGATTGCCTTTTTTCGAATGGTGTATGTTCTCCAAAAATATTAGAGACTTGTACACCCCAAAATCTCACGTCTCATTATATTGCAGTATTTGTGTGTGTGTGGGTGTGTGTATTTTATCACTGCAAAATGGCTGAAAAATTAATCCTGGTTCATCATCACACTTGTTACTTCTGCCAGAGTTTCTCTGACTCTGATTCATACATATAGGGCTTAAAACCGGTATTTACAGTGTCAAGTCATATTGGTTCTTCTGCAGTATCCAAAGCATGAGCTGCAAAGGCATGGCCCTCTTCTGGAAAAGGGGGCTGAGGGCAGCAGCTTATTTGCATTTAAAGGGACATACAAAAACTGCTTTTTTTGTTTTTGTTTCCACACAAGAAAGCCATTTACAGTTATAATAAATGATTTGTGGAGTAAACTTCACAGACACATTCTGGGGACACCTGAGATTTATATTACATCTTGTATAAAGGGGCATAATAGGCCCCTTTTAACAATCAATATAGCTTTCTACACTGCATAATATTTATCTTGTTTGCATCCTGGACAATAGGGTTGGGCGATGTCTACAAAATTGGCATCGGACATGTCTACAGTGAAACATCGTGATGGATGATGACATCGGCGGGGGGTGGGTGTGCCCGAAGCGTGAATCCTTATAAGGCACGGAAAACAAATAACGATTCCTAACACCCTGTCTACACCGGACGCGAGCGGCACGGCAAAATACTGTAGAACCACTGATCTATATTAGAGATTCATTATATATAGATCAGTGTATAGAACTTATTATAATCAGTGATGCTGTCTACACTGGATGCGGCGCAACACGTAAGTGACTGTCTCACTGGAAATCCCCGACAGTAAACTGCTGCCGCATTCTATTTATGACGTGCTGACACAAATTTCAAATGATTTTCAACGGTCGCTTTGTCGCGTCCAGTGTAGACAGACTTCAGCTGATGCGGCACGGTGCAGCACGGTGCAGCGCAACATGATAACTGTCGTGTCCGGTGTAGACACGGTGTAACGGTTGCCTGTTACATTACAGTAAATAAAATTTCACTTACCACATAAACAGAGTAAGGAGAGATGACTGAGGACGATGGCGAATGATTTGCAGATCCTGTGCACCATCTAATCTGGTAAAATGTGTGGTAAGTACTGCCGCTCCATAGTATAAACAGACTACGTGCGATCGCGAATCTCGAAAGTGAAAGTGAAACTAAAAAGCAACCGTGCATTCAAAAGCAGTTTCAATGCCAGGCATAATAGTGGCTCCCTGATGCCCGCAATTTATATACAGTATAATTGCCCAATGATATAACTGCGAGAGAAAATACTGAAATACATATTTTCCTCCCATCTTGTATTTATTCCCTTTAGGGGTTCCGTATTACACATCATTTTCTTTCGGAACACGGGACGCGGGGGAGGGGGGTTATGGGGATTGCAATGCCTGCTCATCATCGTGATGTCTGTCAGCCATCGGCGGTGGACGATGGCATCGTCTATCGGCCCAACCCTAGTTGTTCATCTTCGGAACATTCTGGGAATGTCAATTTACGGTTATTCACTGTAAATTATACGGTCTTTTTCACTTCCAAAAACAGTATACTACCATAAAATTAATGTCCAATACATGTAATGTCCAATACAGTTTGTCACGATGCCGGCTCAACATCATGATGTCTATCAGATATCAGCAATGGATGATGGCATCGTCTATCGGCCCAACCCTACTGGACAACAACAGTCTGCCTACTCACCTGTCAATCAACTACTTTAGACTACTACAGAGGTTTTAAATAGACATGCCAGATACATCAGCAGCAAGTATATCACAGTTATGGAAAAGTTATCAAAACTTATTAGCAATAGTGGCATTAAAGACCTGATAGATTGCTAAGAAAGATACAGTGTATATAATATTATTTTGCGGTTGTTTGTTAGGAAATAAAAAAGCATAAGACCCAATAGGCAATTTTACCAATACAGCCGTTGGTCAATTTTTCAGGTGAAACAGAGAAGGAGAAGAACTCCAGACATACTTATTTTGGAATCATATCATTGTGAGACTCTTCTTCGGACAGAAATGTTTTTTCAATACAATCTCTAAAGCTGGGTGGATGAAAAACTAAAGTGCACAATGACATGTTTTGGACTGAAAGTAACAAGCTGAGCCTTGTCTAAACACATAGATGTGTGAGCAAATTTGTGGGTTTGTTGGGTGTAGCTACATGAACTAAAAGAGAAGCGTTTGCTCCCTTGCAGTACTAAGAACCAGCATCTGGTGGTTTTATGTTATTTGCATGAAGTAGAGCTTTGTTTAACTATGTTGAATTGTCAATGATGGCTGTTGCTCCTATTGTAGGAAATCAGTAACTCTTAATTAAAATTAATGTTATGAGGTCCCTTCGTTTGTTTCTGTCTGGGTGAATACCATCCAACACTCGCCTTCTTGTAGCTCAAACAGTATCATAGCACAAGCAAAGCCAAGGTCATGGGTTTGATTCCCAGCTAAAGCAAGAATAGGAAAAATGTTACAATGCTTTCTTTAAAGCAGTGTTGCACTCGCAGAAAGCCTTGAAATCATGGATTCTGGTCAAAGAACTAATGGTACAGTAATCGTAACCTGTCTGGTTATGCTGGCATTGAGAGTGGGGAATGGTTTGAATTGGAAGCAAAAATTAGATCTGGGCTTCAAAATGAACAATTACCCCAAATCCCCAAAACACTTACTAATGCCATACACAGAACTTCAGATCTACAGCTGACAGAATTAACTGAGCTTTTTCTCTGTATCTGATATAATCCATACCATGTGCTTACATGATCTCCTCCCATGCCTTACTACTCATACATTACAGTACATCTGTCACTGTTGTCACATTCCCTCATTAGACCATCTCACAATGGCAGCATTTCACGTGGTTGTTTGTACTGTGTATAACCATATGGTGGTAAACATACTCCAACTAACAAAAGGCTTGTGGGAAGACATTATTTACATTTGAAGAGCCAATTAATTGTTATTCAGACTCAAGTTTTGTTGAGTCGTGCTGCAGTGTAGATACAATGTAATGCCATTTGTGGACTGAAGAAATGTTTTGTGAATTATTATTTACAGTCTCGTAGAAAGACAAAATGATTAGTTTGATTTGTTCACTTATGTGGATTAATTTACAAAATGACGCAGTAATAGACGCTTTCTACTAGGGCTGTCAAAATGGCTGAAAAACTAAATTCTAATTTTGTACTTAAATATGATCAAAATTCGAATTATATTCAAATTTAAAATGCATAATTTCAGTTAGGGTGAAGAAAAGTTTTTGGCTTCTCTCCTGAGGCCACAAGAGGGCGCATCATTATAATGAATTAAGTTGCTTAAACAACTATAAACAAAACAGCATCATGTATGTATGTATAGTTTAATACAAAGGGCGGAAAGCCAATCACACAGAGTACATTTTTCATTTAAAAACATGAGATGCAGTGGGATGGGGGATAAAGTCTCATATATGTTTTTTTCAAAGTTAAACTTGCATTAATTTTACATGGCTTTCTAAACATGCGGCTCTTTTGTGCGAGACGCGAGTGCAACAGTAATAGATGTCCGTCTAGAAAATGCGTGAAATATGGTTTCTGTGTGAACGGAACATTCGGTTTTGATGTAAACAAGATCTTCTCCGCATTGATGTTCTCTTTTTCCGCTATATTTTTAATGAACAACGCAGCAGCGCCGCATCTAGTGGCTTCAACTGGATAGACTAACAAAAACATTATAACGCAACGACACTTACATCGTCATCGCATCTCGTGCGCCACTGATAAGGCGGCCTAACGCACGCCTAAAATTGGAATGCAATGTTTTTGCATTCGAATGTGGATTTTTATTTTAAATTCGACGAATATTCGAATTTTTTTGACAGCCCTAGAGTGTGCGTGCGTGCGTGCGTGTGTGTGAGAGAGAGAGAGTGTCTTTTGTGCGAGACGCGAGTGCAACAGTAATAGATGTCCGTCTAGAAAATGCGTGAAATATGGTTTCTGTGTGAACGGAACATTCGGTTTTGATGTAAACAAGATCTTCTCCGCATTGATGTTCTCTTTTTCCGCTATATTTTTAATGAACAACGCAGCAGCGCCGCATCTAGTGGCTTCAACTGGATAGACTAACAAAAACATTATAATACAACACTTACATCGTCATCGCATCTCGTGCGCCACTGATAAGGCTGCCTCCTTAACACACACCTAAAATTCGAATGCAACGTTTTTGCATTCAAATGTGGATTTTTATTTTAAATTCGACGAATATTCGAAATTCGAACATTTTTTTGACAACCCTACTTTCTACTACCTACTCAAAGAGGAATTTGCTAGCGTCCCTTGTCACGGTGTCCTCCTACTGATCGGTGACTATGACACTAATCTCAATGGCAATTGCATCGAAATGACAATGCCGATCTACTATGTTTGTTCTGAACTGCGAATAGTGTGCGTGTTGGAAATACGTACTTTCAACGTAAGCAGCGACACAAGATGACGTGGCGATTGCCTGGTGGACTGTATGAGAATGAAATTGACAATATCCATATCGGTAAACGCTGACTGTCATCCTTTCTCGATGTTAGAAGCCGAATCGGTGCTGATGTGGGATCAGATCATCATTTACTTGTCGCTAAATGCTGGCTCTGACTCTTGCTAAGTTTAAGGATCGCACACCGCTTGAAAAAATCTAACTCAAACTTCAGAACCAAATCAAAATATTGGTAGGAACGGAAGATCACGAGACAATGATTGAGGAAGTGTGGTTGCGGTGAGTACCAATCAGAGATAAAGATGGTCATTCACTGCTGACGGCCAAAGCATAAGAGAGACGTTGGGTGGAACACTTTGCAAAACTACTGAACCAGCCTGCAACGGTGTTAGAGTTTGCCAATGAGTTAGTGCTGGGCGGTATGACCCAAAATTTATATCACGGTATTTTTCTAAATTATACCGGTTTCACGGTACATGAAGGTATTTTTTTTTTCATGCATGACCGGGTGTTAACCATATTTTCTACTGATTGAGAGAGGAAATAGGTGCTTGGAAACGCTGTTTTGTACTCATTTATTGACGAGTCGGCTGCGGTGCGGCCAACTGAATGCGCTGCTTCTTTGCCGCTCACTAGGGCTGTCATGATTATGAAATCTGGCTGACGATTAATTGTCTACAAATAGTCACGGTTATTGTGATTAATTGTCTGTTTTGGGGCTTTGGCGATTATGACAATTATGGCGATTAATTGTCTGTTTTTATGGCTTTCATTATATAATTGATTAAT
>NW_015552874.1:269359-272370 GCF_001515605.1 Sinocyclocheilus anshuiensis | reverse complement strand
ATTCGCTGCGTCAGCACGAGCGCGAAGGTGCGCGCAGCAAAAATGACGCGCATATTGAGGAAACGATGGTTTTCAGGCGAAAGTCAAGTAAAAGACTGCTTCTTAAACCAGAGAAGGTAAACATGCTGGTATTCTTGTGTTTGTGTGTGGGGGGGGGGAGGTCACCGTTAGTTTTACTTTTCTTTTTGCTTTCATTATCCATTATAATCCATTATAATTATAATTGTCCATTAAATCCATTATAATTGATTTGTAAATACAGGTCTATGCTTTTGCAAAAAGGTCTTTATCTTCTTGCCGGAGTTTAATGTTATTTTGTTACTTGCTACCGGGTGTCTGTGAGAACAAAACACGGGCGTAGAAAAGACTATAAATTGTTTTTAACGTACCTCGCGCTCGCGGGACAGCACTGGAGAAATCTTCCAACTGAACCATAGCTAAGGTTTATCCAAAAAAGTCGCTAGGTTTGTCAGTATGAATATTCTATGGAAAAAAGCCACTAAAAGGGTCTGAAAGTTGCTAAATCTAGTGCTAAAGTCGCGCTCGTGTGTGTGTGAGACACGGGAGCTGATGGCAGGGGGCGGTGGATATTTGTGGCGGTCAATGTGGATATTGTGGACAAGTTCTTCTGTCATCACGTTCTATTAGTTCTACAGCTTTCACGAATAGTAACACATACAGCTGTTCCCTCACCACAGTGCAACAGTGAAAAGGGACCCCTTTCAAACAGTGTCGCGGTCCGAACGTTGTTTAAGCGTCATACACCGGTATTGCGGTATTTTAAAAATTAATATCATAGTAAAAATAAACACCGGTATTCGGCATGAACCGGTATACTGCCCAGCACTACGATGAGTTATTCTTGCCCGTGGTTGATCTACCTGTGGAAGACAGACCGATCTCAACAGGGAGATGCAAGCAGCAGTTATGGCCCTTCGAAGTGGCGTGTACCCAGAATTGATGAGATTTCAGCAAAAATGCTCAAGTACGATGGCCAAGCCCTTATTAACAAGATGACTGCCTTGATGAACCGATACTGGAATAAGTCAAATAAATCAAAATTACACCAGACTGATTAGCTGACTAGCACATTCCCACTACAAAGTTTCACATCAAATCCATCATGATGCTTAAATTGAGCTATGCCAGTCAGACTAACACACTCATGCTTTCTCTGTATGCACTCCATTCATGTCCCTCTCTCCATTTCATCACTTTAAGGGATTATGCAAATTCTGTTCCATTCATTAACATAAAGTTGGCCCAGAGAGATTAAAAGCGCCTTCTATCATGAATAATTCAATCCCAAAATTTAAACTCAGAGACTCTGACTCAAACATGTTGTGATTTTATGGCCATGGTAAAGGGATGTAGTAATGAGAGAGCAATCTGTGCCTGGCATCACAAATTTAGCACAGCTTTCTCTCTCATTGCAGCTATTATAATTACAGAAACCAGAGTCTCCTACCAGTTAGCACTTGCGAGAGCTTTATGAATGAGACGCAAGGCTGAGGACAGTGAAAACAATCTAAAAACTAGAGTTCTGTCATGACAACTATCGGAGAGATTGACATGGTAATGGACATGGCAGTGTTAATGTATTTGGTCTTGGAGGAACAGATCTGCTACGCTGCTGCTGTAGCTGTTGATTATTATTACTAGGGATGCTCCGATACCACTTTTTCCAGTACTCGGCCGATACGATACTTTAATTTCTTTTGTACTTGCTGATACAGTGTACCGATACCAGTATTTTCATTGTATTTGTACATTTTTTACATATTGGGTACAGAAACCAAAAGAATATGTATAATGTTAGTTGGTTAACTTCATTTATCAAATAGATATATACTTTAGTTATTTTCACACTTAATTATGCCCATTAAAATGTATTTTACAAGTTTTAGTTACTTTCACTGTTCATTTTTTTGTTCTATGGTACATCATCTTTAATTTAATAGCATTAGAGCTGCTCCATTGCAGCGGCTCAATACTGTAATCATGCGTTTTGCTGTAATAATGCAGGGAACCACTCGTTATCAATCTTTCAGAAATATAAATAGCGTTTTTTCGTCTGAAACGTGCTGCGATTTATATTCTAAAAAGAAACTCATATAATGCAGAAACACTCACGAAGCAAGCAAAAATTCTAAAAAGAAACTCATATAATGCAGAAACACTCATGAAGCAAGCAAAACATGCGCAACGCACGCACGTATTTGTATTGGTGCAGAATGAGAGGGACAAGTACAGTACAGCCTAGCGCATTTACACTGGTTCATAGTTTCACGTTCGCCATAAAGTCGTGTATGCTTAAGTTTGAAAATAAATGTTGTTTATAGTGAATGCCCCTATAAATGTTGTTTTATATTTACAATTTAGTTTTAATCCAAATTATACATGTGCCAAGTGAGCGAACATCAAAGATCACGCAACAGAAGTGCTCTCTCTCTCTCCCTACCGTTAAGTAACTTGCATTGTTTTACTTAGCTACTTGTTTTGATATATCCAACTGAACTACAAACTTTCCAGTGATGTTTGTGAGAAAGGGATTTTAACACGACAAGCTTGCACACGCTCAATCCAGTCAGCGTGCTTTGCTTATCAGCTCGCGCATATCAGCTATACAGGCATTAATACTGAATGTTTAACATTATATTAATTGTATACATATACTTCATAGACATCCTTAATCTCTTATAATAACTCCATTCTGCTGTCTGTTGTCGGTGTTTCTTTGTCTGAATACGGCACTTATCACATGCTGTGTGGTATCGGTATTTGGTATCAGGGCATTTTAACAAATACAAGTACGAGTACAGGAGCAGTATGCCTGGCACCACATTGTACTCCCCTTTCCTATACTGTGAAATCAAACTCCTGCAGACGTTTAGCTAGGGCTGCACGATAAATTGCATGCGATTGTCATGTGCATCTCGTCAGTAAAGCCGGTTTTGTGATTAGTAGTAAATCTCCATCACGTGCTTTCAGATGGAGCGGCATTTACTACA
>NW_015552874.1:264720-269270 GCF_001515605.1 Sinocyclocheilus anshuiensis | reverse complement strand
CTGGTGATTAGTAGTAAATCTCCAGCACGTGCTTTCAGATGGAGCGGCATTTACTACACAGAGCCGTAGTTCATTGACAAGCTAGACAATATCGCATTCATTATCACATGCGATTCGTCTGCGATTATGAACGCGATATTACGTAGCTTGTCAGTGAACTGTGAACTACGGCTCTTTGTAGTAAATGCCGCTCCATCTGAAAGCACGTGAGATTTACTACTAATTAGGGCTGGGCGATATATCGAGTTTGTACGATATATCGATATTTTCTTTATAAGCAATTCTATATGAGGCAATACCGTTTATATCGATATACAGTAGTTTGATACGAGCCAACTGAAAATATAGTGGAGGACATAGACTGAGCTGCTGCGGAGAAAGTGCATAATCCAATTTGTTCTAAACATGTGACAAGCTTCATATTAAGGCCTTTAAAAAAATGGTAAGACAGTTTATAGTTTCGCATAGTTTAAGCGGCTCGGCCTGTCATATGCTCTGACAGAAAGGCTGCATGTGCCACTGACAGAGACACTAGTCTACTCGCGCTGTTTAATGTGTTTGAGATGTGCTGTCTTCCTGAATGCATAACTTACATTTCACAGGTATATTCTCCATCTGTAAATGTTAGAAAGCCATGGGAATATTTCCATTTTTCTGTCAGAAGTGCATGAGCCTTCTGCTTTGGGATTCTCCGCTAAACTTCACAGATTCAGTGAACGAGCATCGCCGCACGCATGCGCTCCAAACAGACAGAGCTCAATTAAATAGGAGCGCAATAATTCTGACTAAAATATACATTTCGCTGAAATATTTGTAGTTTGACAATATGACATGTAGAATTTTAAACCTACAAGTAAGTCTATTTTTATGATAGCACTGACTGTAAATTGACTGTAATGGGGTAATCAAAATAGCCTAACACAACTGTGCTTTTGTTCTCATTTATTATCATTTTTAGTTTAGTGAATTTAACTTCAGCTTTAAAAGCCTTATTTTTGTTTTTAGATTGTAATGTTACAATGTTAGAACGAAATGTGATTTTAACCCTTTTTTGCACAAAATATAAAAGGCTTACATGGTTACATTCACTTTATTTGTTTTCGTAGCCTTTAATATGTATTGTTTTGTTGGACAACATTGGGTGGTAAGTGAAATGTATATATATATTTAATACAGATTTTTTTAAATACAAATACAAAAACGAAAATACATATTAAATACAGATTTTTTTAATCCAAATACAAAAACGAAAATACCGAGATGTATACCGTATATCGCAAATCGGCCAAAAAATACAGAGATATGAATTTTTGCCCATATCGCCCAGCCCTACTACTAATCATGGAACCGGCCTTACTGACGAGATGTGCATGACAATCACATGCAATTTATCGCGCAGCCCTACGATTAGCCCAACGTGTAAGTCTTGATGAGGGTTTGGGGTGATAAAACACCGAAGTCAATGCTGCATCAGTTATTACTTTGAAATGTAAATACGGCCGCCTCTTCTCCACGGCCCAAAGAACAGCACATCACTCTTTCTCAGACACTGAATATAGGCCTGTCACGATAATTAAATAACCGTCTAATCGCGATTATTTGATCTAACTGCGGTTGTTTCAGACAACCGCAATTATTGTGCTTTTTATACGGCACAAGGGGGAGTCATCCACCAAAAGAAACAGAAGAGCACCAGTTTGGTTTTCATGCACTGTATAGCTATATCATCTGAAGCCATTCCATATCTTAATGTGAGGGACAGAATTATATTTACATTGTTAAATTTAAGTTTACAGAAACTTCTGCTGCAGCTGTCGGTCATTCTCCGCTCAGCATTCAAACAGCACGTCATGTTCAGTTATGACAGTCAGCACGGTAAAACGCTCTCTCCAAGATGATATATTCCCATTATAATACTTGATGTGTAGATAAAGGTCTGGGGATTCGCATAAAATGACATCTTGCTGGAGTTCATTGCGCTCTCATTTTTCTTCTCTTGTAACGTTACCGTGTGAAGTACAGCGCGCAGTGACTTATGTTGCTTCAAGCACATCATTCTGCACCTTAGATGTGCATAAGAGCTTTGTCCCACTCTGTTTGAAGCGTTTCACATTATCCAAGTTTTGCACAAAGAAAGATTATTAGAAGCTTTTATTTTTCTCATGATTTCTATTTTATTTCCATGAATGCATTTTGTAAGAATACAAATAGTTAACAGAATAAACATGTGTAAATTGTATAATGTGCACCAAAGATTTTTTTTTAAGATATTGTTTCTGCTGCTAAATTATACAGTCAGCTAGTTTAATTTCATATATTATATATTTTTATTCAAATGTACTTTTTCTCTGTAATGAGGAAGTGAGTATTTAGTGGATTGTGTTTAACAAAGGGTTTAAAAGAAGAGTGACCATTAGTTCCACAAACACAGTATTGATATTCTGTAGTGGTGTAGAAAAAAAAAATAGCGTTGGTGTTGGATCGGTATTGGACAATTCTTAGAATTTGGAATTCTCTATGTAATCTTACACTGCAAAATAATAACTCAAAAAGATTAAAAGATAACATCATAATTATTTACTGAACCCTTAAATTAATAACAATTATATAATGAAAGCCATAAAAAACCCATACAATTAATCGCGATAATCGGCATAAATGCCAAAGCCCTAAAACAGACAATTAATCACAATAACCTCTATTTTTAGACAATCGTCAGCCAAATTTCATAATCGTGACAGCCCTAACTGAATACACTTTTTCAGCTCCTTGAAGCAAGCGAGAAGTGTAGGCAACGTGCTCTTCCCCTTCTATCTCCTGAGTCAAAACAGCCCCCAGTCCTTTCTCACTGGCATCTGTCTGAAACTTAAACAGCTTGGTAAAATCTGGAGAAATCAAGACAGGTGTTTTAATTAAAGGGCACCTGTTATGCAAAATCCACTTTTACATGGTGTTTGGACATAAGTGTGTGTTGGCATTGTGAGAACACAACCACCCTACATTGATAAAAATCCACCCACTCCTCATTTGTTAACCACCTTTAAACCAAATCAGTCTCACTAGGCAAGCCGTTTTTGATTCTCTATGCAATGTGACATCACATTGCACAGGGTCGAGCCACAGGGGTTGACTGACAGCTCTGCATTGCTATAGTTTCCGACCTGTCCTCCATTTTGTCTGCGCTCGAGCAGCTGTAACATCAACAATGTCTCACAAGCAATCCCCATGTTCTGTGTTTGGATGTAAGACTGAACATATGAGTCTTCATTTTCTCCCAACATCTGAGCTGCTGAGTACTAGGGCTGGGCAAAAAAAATCGATTTTCCGATTAATCGTTTTTTTTAAATGACGTCGATTCGATATCGATTCTCAAAAGCCGCGAATCGATCTTTTCCAGTATTTATTTCAGCACACATTTAAAACAAGATCTGATTAACATGAATCTTATCATTAGTCTTCTCCACTAGATGTCACCCTTATTTACCTTGCGCGATGTTACAACAGAAATCCTGTCATTCATTCAGCACTTATCATGGCCATACATGCAATTCGCAATGCTCAGGTGAAATGCTATAGTAATAATATAAATCTGCGGAAGCATTTGATATCACGCATAAGGTGCCACGATTTCCGCAAAGAATGAATGGCGGATGGTGCGGCGCACTTTTTTGTTTGCCACACACACACCAAATCGCTGATGACGCTCGTGGTGTTTTCAGCTTCTGCCGTCTCACTAGGGGTCGACCGATTAACGAATGTCATCTCCAGCTGCGCCGATATTAAGCATTTTATGATTATCAGTATCGGTCATTTTCAAAACCGATTCGCCGATAAAATAACTTAATTTTGAAACGCGCTATTTGGCTCTGATGCAGCCTTTCAGAAGTCACCACTCTGTGGCCTAAAGCAGTCTCCGCCCACCGCCAATCTGATTTGTTGGGAGTCACGAGTCCGACCAATCAAAGCGGAATTCACTCTCACTCCAAAAGCGCTTGCTAACTGGAGCTGCTTCAGTGATCACGCATCAGTTGTCTCTCAAAGGTAAGGCAGCAGCAGACATTGCTTAAGTTGCAATAGATCCCAATCCACTAACGTTACACTGAAGTTGCAAAACACCTCAATATTATCTATGATTTCCGCGATGCGGAAAACGCGGACGGAATCGCGGAATCCAGTCATATAAATGGAATTTACTGTATGATGCGGAATGTCACGGAATTTGTCAAAGTTTGGATGAATTAATCAAAAGTAGGTCAGTACACTTAAATAGAGTCGCAATATGGACTAGTATCTGTAAATATTAAGCCGCAAAAATACTATTTAAATATGAATCCAGCATGTTCTGCGTGTCTCTGTGTATGTAAATGGCACAGACGAGCGGTTTTGTTTTCCACACATACAAAGTGTGTGACGCTCGCGGTGATTTCCGCTTCTGTCGTCTCACTACATGAGGCCATAAATACATGAACAACATCTCAGCTCTGACTCCCTCTGAGAGCCACTTCATGATCATTTGACAGTTTAATTTGAGTAAAACTATCTCAGTATTT
>NW_015552874.1:259846-262162 GCF_001515605.1 Sinocyclocheilus anshuiensis | reverse complement strand
AATTCAATTCAATTCAATTCAATTCAATTCAAATGAGCTTTATTGGCATGACTGTGGAACAGCACAATGTTGCCAAAGCAATAAACAGCGAACAAGTTGTACAGGCATATAGATAGTAAAAAAAAAACAAAAAAAACAATACAGATATAGCAAATACAAGGTAATTATTTACAGAGAGCATTGGTAAAGAAAAGAGGGTTTAGCCTTTGTCCCTCATAATATGGCAGGAGGATACATACTGCGCTGCCAGGTGGATACACTTTTCTTTCTCTCCCAAAATATAACAGAGTTTGTCTATGTGGCTCGCCTGCTGGAATTCAGGCACAATTTGAGCTATTTGTGTAAAATAAGTGTCTCTGATGTGTTTATATTTGCTGCAGTGTGTGAGGAAGTGCAGCTCGTCCTCTACGAGTCCCTCTGTGCAGTGAGAACACAGTCGGAGCTCTCTCTCTCTCCAGCTCTGTTTGTGTCGGCCCGTCTCCACACTCAGATTGTGCTCACTCAGACGATACTTCGTCAGAAGCTTTCTCTGACCATAGTCTTTCATTTTGATCAAGTAAGGGGCCAATTGATAACCAGTCTTTAATCTGTAGAAGTACTTTAGTTTGTTCATTTGTGCTACTTTGATCTGCCAATCATGGATGTATTCTTCCTGGGTTATTTTTCCAATTTCTTTAATTTTTGCGTGTCTTACTAACTTTGTCCGACTATAGACTGTTCTGTGGAAGAATGTGCTTTGGTAGTCGGGGAGATTGTTGGTTTTGATAGCATTAAATCCGCATCTAGAATGAACAATGGAGTTGTGATTTTTGTGGATAGTTTTGATAAAGTTGCAACAATTGTTGAACAAGGTGTAATAATCAGAGATATCTTTGTTCAAGTGGTGCCGCTCGTCAATCCGGCAAAAAAAATCGTTTTGTCGCAAGTCCCTCCATTCATTAGTTATGAAATGCTAGAGAGGGAACTGGCGAGACATGGACAGTTAATGTCACCGATTAGATCGATTTCTCTTGGCTGCAAATCTCCGAAATTGAGACATGTTGTTTCTTTTAGAAGGCAAGTCTTTATGCTTTTAAAGAACAATAATAAGGAGTTAAATTTAGTGTTAAAGTTCAGAGTGGATGATTATGACTACAACGTTTATGTAAGCTCAGAAAAAATGAAATGTTTCGGATGTGGAATGGAGGGTCACCTCATAAGTTCCTGCCCAGAAAAAGTCACTACTGAGATTATAAATAAGAACATAGAACAGGGCGAGTCAGGTAAATCTCAGAGACAAAAGAAAAAAAAATCTAATGAATTTCAGGGACAAAAATTGGATAAAACAAACACGGTTCTTGAGAAAAAACAAACTGAACTAAATGAATCTCAGGGCCTAAAACAGAGTGAAACAAATGAAATTCAGGGACAAAAATTGGATAAAATAAACACGGTTCTTGAAAAAAAACAAACTGAACTAAATGAATCTCAGGGCCTAAAACAGAGTGAAACAAATGAAATTCAGGGACAAAAATTGGACGAATCAAACAAAGCTCAAGGACAAAAACAGAATGAACTAAATGGTCCTCAGGGACAAAAACAGAATGAACTATATGATTCTCAAGAACAAAAAAGAAATGAGTCAAATGAATTTCAGGGACAAAAACAGAATGAATTAGAATTAGTTGTTAGAGAAGTTTCTGTTGAGAACAGTCCTCAGTGTGATATTGATATTGAAATGGAAGCTATTAGCACTCAGAAGGAAGTGGATGAGGTAGGATGTTCTTTGGATGAAGAAAGTGAGTTGTTTGTAGATGACAACTCTGTCAAAGATAAGGATAGGAAAAGAAAAAATAGAGATGGTTGTCAATTTTCTGTCAAAATGAAAAAGTTTCCTCTTTATGAGTGTTCTCAGACTTTTGACAGTGATGTTGAGGTGGCTTTAGCTTCATCACAGTCTTTGCCTCCCCAAAAAAGTGGCTATTCAATTTTGAGTATTAAGAATTTTCTCAAGAATACAGAATTTTTGATTATTGATCAGAAGTTGCTCCTTCATTTTTTTTAATTAGGAGGACAAGCACTCTTGATTACAAGAAGAAAAACACTGCTCTTAAACTGGGTGTGTGGGTATGGCTGAGGAATGGGATTTGGCCGAGGAAAAATTTTCAGTCAAAAGATTTTTTTTTTTTGCTTTAACCCCTGACTACTACAACAATTATTACAACTTTTGTTTAAAAGAATAATCACACAATACGCTATTTCTTCCATGTTTTAATTTTAATGGTAAACCCATTAAATAAAGAGTTTGCCAAAAAATAAAGAGTTTAACTCTTTAAA
>NW_015552874.1:253465-259820 GCF_001515605.1 Sinocyclocheilus anshuiensis | reverse complement strand
TTCACAAATAATGTAGTAACTCCTGTTTAGAAGCTGTTATTTGAAAGATTCTTTTTTCTGGTACTTTTTGGCATCTAGTGGCATCAAACAAAGTAAATTGCAGAGAGCTGGGCCTAATAGAACCTGAATTACAGATTTTCAAAAAAATAATTAGTTTTAAATCTCCAAAAGCGCCTATGTTTTTTTTGTGTTTATAGTAATATTTGAAAAGTATATAATGTTATTTATAAAGAATTACACTCATATTTTGTAGTTCAAAGGGTTTTCTTTACAATGAAAACCATTTTTTTTCATTTCCTCCATTGTATGTGTGCAGGGTAAACATTTGAATTTGAGTATGTTCAATTTAGGCGAAAATACCAAAAAACACCCTGAGCTTAATTAATTCACCATTTGTAAACTGATGTTTACTGTTAATTTTTTAGAAATATCAATAGCATTTGTATTAAAACTATATTCACTGAATGTAATAAAAAAACTCGAGAATCGAATCAAAAGGCGATCGAATCGGGACATCTGAATCGATACCCAGCCCTACTGAGGACGCTGTGGATTGCTTTCATTTTTCATCGTAATGCACTTCAAAATCTACCTAAATACGTTTATCACTCCAGACTGCTTTATGAATGTCATGTCATTATAGTGCTTAGCGTTTTAACCGTGTTTGTGTGCGTGTGTTATCTAAGTATTTTAATTGATAAGTGCTGCGCTTGTGAGATTGGTTTGCGCCGCGCTGTTCGTGCGTGCGTTATCGAAGTATTTTAATTGATAAGCACTGCGCTTGTGAGATTGGTTTGCGCTGTTCGTTCGGTAGCGTGGTCGCGCGTCTCGGTCCATTGATCCGCAACGATGACAGGTCAGCGCGGCGCGAACTCTGTAACATCGCGCTGTTTCGTCCCACTTTCAGTGCATTTGGCTTCCTATATGTACGGCTGAACACCGGTTCTCTTGCTCTGCCATGTTGCTTCTACCGGCTCTTTATTGCTGTAGATATGCAATGCAGAGAGACATATACGCTACACCCTCTTCTGGAGATGGGGCGGGAATATGCAGCTCATTTGCATTTAAAGTGATATACTCCAAAACAGGTATTTTTTAGACACACCCCAAAAACGTCATTTTCTAGCTGTTATAATAAATGATCTGTGGGGTATTTTGAGCTGAAACTTCACAGACGCATTCTGGGGACACTCAAGACCAATATTACATCTTGTAAAAAGGGGCATAATAGGTAGTGTTGGGCGATATGCTCAATTTTCATATCGTCCTATCGTCAGCCTGTGAGATCGCCGATACATGATATTATCGTGCTAATTTATGTAATTATTTACTTAGTTTCATTGCAAGAAAGTGAACCAACTCCAGCGTAAGGCTAAAAGCAGCCTAATGTTTTTAATATGACTGAATTTGTATTTAACATAAATTAATAGAAACATCGTAAGTTACTAATTATAATGCTTACATTTCCTCAGTTATTCAAAAAGCAGCTACAGAAAACGAGCAAAGAACATTACATTACGAAAGAACATCATCACAAGCTCAGTCTAGCGCGAGTTTATGCACTTTAAAAACACTCCCGTTAAACTCAGTGAATCTACACTATATGATCAATAAATCTCTTATATTCAGTCGCGCGCTGAACAACAGAACTCCGCTGTTTCAGTGATGACTCATCTGAATGCCTCTGATTGGCCATTGCATTCATAAGCTCAGCATAATCGTGTGTGATTGGTTAGAACGAGCCAATACTGTAAAAACGCGGAAAAAGAAATATAATGCAACAAATAAGCCCTAATATTAATTAGATAGTATTACTAGCCTGATGATAATAATAATAATAATAATAATAATAATAATATAATAATAATAATAATAATAATAATCGTCTTGCTATCGTCAAAGGCATCAACCACAGGCAATATCTGTCTATCGTCAATACACAATACTAATGTCTATCCGCACAACCCTAATAATAGGTGCCCTTTAAGTCATCCATGATTGAGGATTTTCTGAAAATTGTGGGACCAAACCATGATATACCATCCCACCAGTCCTAAAATTATCGCACATCTTTCAGTGACTAAGGCACTATAAACTGACTCACTGCTGCTATCTTAGCAGGATCTGTCTTAATGCCTTCCTCTGATATCACATGGCCCAGAAAAGTGAGAGACCTTTGCAGTTATAAAGGACACCAATTATACAAAATTCACTTTTACATATTGTTTGAACATAAATGTGTGTTGGCAGTGTGTGTACACAACCACCCGATAATGATTAAAAATCCACCTGCTCTTTTTTTCAATCCCATTGACAGACATTGCCTTATTAGAAGGGACCCACCCTGAGTGAGCCGCACACAATCTGCCATGTTTATCTTCACGCTAGAGCATTTAAAAGCAGCATTCAAGTAAGAAATGTCTTCTTATTAAACAGGGCTCGACAATAAGGAGTGCCCTATGGCCCGGGCCAGCATGAAAGACACTCTTGATGGATTTGTTACTTGCCCGATCGAGCCACTGCTGCATCGTCACGAAAGTTTATCATTTTCATGTGTTTTTAAGCCTTGTTCATTTAAAAATTCAAGCAATTAAAAAGCATTCGGGCGCGAAAGACAACTCCATTCAGTACTCGCACACTGTGTTCTGTTCTGTTCTGTTTGAACAGCCGCGTCTCTGACATTAGTCTGAAAAAATTAGTCTTATAATTAGTCTGTAAATGGCCATTAACAGAGACCAGAGACACTGAAGACGGACGCAAAGAGGAGAAAATACTGTAGCAGGCAGAACAAGATCACTGTTCACAATGCGCGAAATATAGGAAGAAAATACTAAATATTAAATTTATATGAATGCGTTTCTGAGGGGAACTGGCTGTTTTCAGAAAAGTTCACAAGGCGTTGTCTTTTCATCTTGCCTCCGTATAATCCATTTAAAATAGTGTTAATTCGTGCAGCGCTGCTGTGGTTACAGTGGTTACCAAGGAAATGCTATATTACTGTTGTTCCATAAGCGCCACCTGATTAACCGCTCGTGATTAACCGCTCACATGTGAAGCGCTCAAATCGCTAGCCGCCATTCACACGGAATGCACTTTTGTGTTGACAAAGATGCGACACGGGCAGTGGAATAGGAAAAACATGCAAGAAGATGGGAGTGAACTTCTTTTAACTTGAGCGCCGCGTTTTTATAATGCCATTTCATGCACAAGACGCTACAAGAGACGCGAGTGCAACAGTCAAACACGTCCATGTTTTTATAGAAAAAACTATGGAAAAGCATCGCAATCTAATAAAAAACCTTTAACTCCTACTGTATGTCTGATATTTCATGTTTGCATCATATTGACAGGATAAAAGTTGCTGTTGTTTTTACAGAACATTTATAGTTGATAATAGTCTACTGGTGTTATACCTTCAGTCATTTTGAAGTTGAATTAGGCCTACTAACTTGATTTTTTAGATTTTTTTAAAGCATTTTCCTCATATTATTTCTGAACATATAATATGTACAAGACAAGTTTGTACAAGATGTAGTTGTAGTTCATTGCATCTTTTCTGCAAAGATATTTAACAAGTGATTGGTTTAACATTTACATCATGTTGACAACTTCATTTGTGGTGCACTTGGAATAGGATTTTCTTTAACTAGAGGGTTAATAAAGAAACAGTTACTTGAATCATGTTGTGGTTACATTTTCAAGTTGACTAGTTAAAAATCATTAAAAAAAATTGAGAATCAGTTAAACGTTCTGAAAAAAATTGAGTTTTAAATTTTTTTGTCATATCGACCATCCCTAGTTTAAGTGCAAAAAGACATGAAAGAGAACTTTTAGTACTCGCATGCCGTGTGACAGCCGCTTTCTGTGTGCGTGCTTCAGACGTGTGCGCTCATAAAACCGTATAGCCTATAAGAAGTTTAAAATGATATGGCTTTAAAATGCATGTAACTTTTGTAACTATAACGGAAAATGTACATTATCTGCTTTTCCACAGAATTTTCTATGAGTGTTTACTCCTCTTCTTAACATCCTTTCATTATCAGCAGGCACAACTACTGAAAAAAATTGTAACAAAAATCAGGAATAAACTGTATTATGATATCCTAAAATTAGGTCTGTTGCAATAATCAATATATCGACTTATCGCGCAATATATGTACAAATGACAATAATATCGCTTATCGCAGTTATTTCTGGGGCAATATATCGCACAACAAAAAGTTGTTATCATGACAGGCCTACCTATAATTACTAGTTTCACATTAAAGTAAACACCAGATCACACCCTTAACCTTAGAGACTGCCATTTATTCACCCTTACAGTCCTTTTGAGTGCCAACGCAGCCACTCAAGTAGTTAGCTCTGGGATTTCAAAAATATGAAACACATGAGAGAAACAGAGAGAGGTAAATGAACAAGGGAAAACAAACAAACCTGCCTCAGCAGCCGTTTATGAGCACTGTTTATTCATATTAAACATTTAAGCTAAACATTTTCAAACTTACGGTCTACACTACAGTCTTTATGCTCACAGCGTCCCAAACACAAATCATTTTTATATTTATTTATTTATATTTTCATTGTCTGGCTATCTGGGATTTCGGTATGGAGTTAAAGGTTAGAATTATAAATTTTTTTGGTAGTATTATATCACATTGTGAGTGCATATTAGCACCTTTTGTTGTTTTCTCGTGGTCTCTGATAGAGCGTTTGGACGCGGAAGCGGTGACGCGTGACGTCAGACTTAACAAGTGGATACCTCTTGAACTGCATATAAATTAGTGAAATTCACCCAGAAAAACAACCAACCATCCATCGTCCAATTCAGAGCAGAACTTCAAACAATAGGATGACAAACAAAACCAAACAAACACAAAACACATGCTATAACTGACTTTTTCACAATTAGTTGTGGTATCCATAATCTCGATTAGGGGTGCTCTGATCAGGATTTTTGAGGCCGATCGCCGATCACAGAAAGCATTATCTGCCGATACCGATCACTAATACCGATCATTTTAAAGCCTTCTTTTTATTATTTATAACTATTTATAGTGATACTCCAATCAGGATTTTTAGACATTTATTCAGGCCTGAATTTCATTTTTGAAAATGGGTGGAATTCCCCTCTTAGGTGACTCTTGTGAGAGGAGAAGCAGCTTTCACACAGGAGTCCGCTACTGATCCGTGGCTGTTTATCACAAACACAACATTTATCCATTATTTTGATTTCAAATCCAAACATTGTCACTGAAAATGCTTTTTCAGCATTGCAATTCTTTTTTTACACAGTACAGTAATACAATCTTTCACAGACATGTTTAAACTCAATAAATATAAGCAACACATTATTCAATGGTTTTTACTTTTGCATTTACTTCTAGATTTATATATTAAGTTGCTCAAGCAAGTTGCAAAATATTTAAACTACTGTTCTTACGTTATCACAAACTTACCATTGACAGAAATAGTCAGCTCTAGGCATGGGCTGGTATGAGATTTTGATGGTATGATAACCTTAAGCAAAAATAACACGGTTTCGCGGTATCACAGTATTGTTGTTACAGCTCTAAAATGTGTTCATTTTAAATATGGTCTGGGTAAAAAAAAAAAAAAAACCTGAACAATATATTTGAGCAACATACTGAATATTTGGAACAGTAGTATTTGTTTATTTTTTTCTTTGATTTGTTTCTGAAATGTGGGCTGTCCTGCAGCTTTTGATTTGGATGGTTGATTTGCTGCTAGAGCTACTGCTGCCCTAAAAAAAAGAAAAATAAAGACTGACATATTTATTTAACCTAAATCTGAAATTACAGTTATTTAATTTTAGTTATATAATTCATATACAGTACATATCATTTATATCATTTCATATCATTTAGTTATATAATTTCATATACATAATTTGATTGAATAATAACCCAATTTGAAGCAAAAACAGAATGTTCTGACTAGCTTTGTGAAATTATACTACATGCCTGAACGAAACAAACAGCGAAGCTCTGAATGAGACGCAGATTCACTCTCTAACAGCAGGAGGTGCTGATACAGCGTTTCCTTGGTTACCGCTGTAAACAAAGCAGAGCTGCGCTGAAAACACTGCTTTAATGTGAATTATACAGAGACGAGATGAAAAGAAAATACCATCTAAACGTTTCTGAAGACCGTCAGTTCCCCTCTGAAACACATTCATAAAAAACCCCAAATCAATATTTAGAATTTTCTTCCAATGAAAATCCATGCCTAGTCAGCTCTACTGCCTTTCCTTTTGCATTGGAATCTTTATTACAAGCAATCCTGCAGTTCATAAAGAACTTTGTTTTCCTACCTCCACGAGTGCCATCTATTATTG
>NW_015552874.1:252705-253352 GCF_001515605.1 Sinocyclocheilus anshuiensis | reverse complement strand
CATTATCACAAACATTCTAAATTAAAACTTACCATTGACAGAAACAGTCAGCTCTACTGCCTTTTCTTTTGCATGTAATTATTTATTACTAGCAATCCTGCGGTTCATAAAGAACTTTGTTTTCCTACCTCCACGTGTGCCATCTATTATTGCCTTGTTTATCTAAAAGTGCTCTATCCCTTTAAACCTAGCCAAAACACAGTAGACTTTAATAATATGCATTTATGTTGTAATTACTACATTTTTGTGTCAATCCATTTTCATATTTACTGCAAAAAATGCGCTGTTACTTTAATTCAGCGCTTGCAGCGCAGCAAAAATAGACTCGGTGTGGAAACGATCTGCACTGCTGCAGACGCACCGCTACTGGAACGAACTGCCGAACACCGGCACATGAGCGCGGAAAAAATACGCACCACATACGCACTGCAAACGGAGTAATGTGAACCTGACATTATGTGTGTGCGCTGCAAGTGTGCATGAGCGCACGGTCTCCAGGAGTGCGCGTGAGCGTTGAATGGTTAAACACTGGCAAGAATTCAAAAGTAATGCAATTTATAAACTTTACGATGACGATTTCGTGATGATGTGACACTGCCTGGATTGTGCAAGTGACAATTCCTGTCAACTGTGCAGCGTGCAGCTCG
>NW_015552874.1:251739-252517 GCF_001515605.1 Sinocyclocheilus anshuiensis | reverse complement strand
GTTGATGGGAAAAGTATTCTTAAAATGCATTCAAAATTCTGAATAATTTGTAATATATAATTATTCATGGTATTTAGAAGTGCCCACTATAACAATATCGTGCATATTCATTACCGTGATATATGGCATTACCGAATACCGGCACAAGTCTAATTGAGAGAGAGCGTGCGCGGTGATTCACTCACGCGGTTTGTGAAATTATGTCTCACACAAGGTTTTCAAATTACTTTATAAGTTATTTAATTAAGAAATATGAAGGTGAGTACCCGACCTTCAGCATTATAATTATTTTACCCGCGCCGGACAGAGACTGAGATGTCATGTCATGCCAAACCTCTCACGGCAGCGTCATCAGCTTGAGATCGTTTTTTGAGATCGACCTTTTTAGAGACCGCCGATCAATCATCCCAATGTGATTATTGGCCGATAGTGATCGGTAGCCAATTAATCGGAGCACCCCTAATACAGACTTCTTGTGCATGATTACAGGGCTGCACAATGTGGCAAAAATTGCTATTATTACAGAAAAAAAAATACAATAAAAATACACATTTGCTGGCTGTCTGACACCATCATGTGTCATGAGTCATGTAGGGCTGGGCGATATGTCAAAAATATCTTATCAATAATCGCCTTTAAAAATATCGCGATATCCGATAATATTGTCTACGTAAGCCCCACCTCCACCACGCCCCGCCCCCGCCGAGACAACATTGCCGACATGCACCATAAACACACACCATGTTCAGTTTGGTCTTAATTATTGCCACAAAGTTTG
>NW_015552874.1:251318-251688 GCF_001515605.1 Sinocyclocheilus anshuiensis | reverse complement strand
AGGCGCATCATCAGCTTGAGATCGTTTTTTTGAGATCTGCCTTTTTAGAGACCGCCGATCAATCATCCCAACGGATTATTGGCCGATAGTGATCGGTAGCCGATAGGGATGTAACGATTCACTCAACTCACGATGCGATTCACGATTTTGATTTCACGATTCGATTCACACTTTTTTATTATTTTTTTTTACAAAATGAAATTTAAGACAAATTATAAATTAAATGTGTCCTTTTATTATTGCTTGGACAAAATGCTGCATGTTTCTTTATGAAATTGAAATATATTATTTCAATGTATATTATTGCTCTTTTGTTGGTTTTGATTGCTTCTATTGTCCTCATTTGTAAGTTGCTTTGGATAAAAGCGTC
>NW_015552874.1:242021-242222 GCF_001515605.1 Sinocyclocheilus anshuiensis | reverse complement strand
TTTTGAGATCGGCCTTTTTAGAGACCGCCGAATCCCAACGCCCAACGGATTATTGGCCGATAGTGATCGGTAGCCGATAGGGATGTAACGATTCAATCAATTCGATTCACATTGTCGATAAGAGATGCAATCAATTAAAGCTATCGATGGTCGATTAAGCCGTTTAATTTTGGGCTGCGTGCGGCTCATGCGCAAAACACG
>NW_015552874.1:241742-241987 GCF_001515605.1 Sinocyclocheilus anshuiensis | reverse complement strand
CACTTGCATATTATTGCTCTTTTGTTGGTTTTGATTGCTTCTATTGTCCTCATTTGTAAGTTACTTTGGATAAAAGCGTCTGCTAAATGACAAAATTTAAATATAATATAAATGTAAATAACAAAACTAAATCGGAATTTTAAAACAAGCTCCAAATCAAATACATAAGTAACACAAATTAAAGAAATCTCCTCATATTAACAAAATAAGGCTTTGTCTGTGCTCTTTCCATTTAAAATTAGAGG